>NW_026947512.1:25620000-25842500 GCF_034190915.1 Cavia porcellus
TACAGTCCTACAAAGTACAAATTCCTTTTAATTTCTTAAACTCTATTCCTTTTGTAAAGCTTTCAATCCTGTAAATCTTATTTTAAAGACTATTCTGTCTATATTATTTCCCAAATATGAATTTAACTCCTGGTCATTTATATACTAGTTCAAGTAGATGATAAGTTTAAAACAGTTGATTTTCTTCTCTGTTGGATGCCTGCTGTCAGCAACATCATGGGGCTGTCCGAGGCTCCTAACAGAGCTCTGGTGCTCGGAGAAACCGTAGAATGAGTGTGTAAGCGTCTCCCCTGAAACCGCGGAGTTCGCCAGGGTAATGAATAACATGTTGGGACTGGGGATTTAGGTCAGCGGCATAAGCGCTTGCCTTGCAAGCAGGCGGTCGTGAGCTCGATTCCGGGTACCGATAAAAAAAAAATGAATAACATGTTGAGAAAACTCTTAAGAATAGAATGTTTGAAAAAAAAAAGAAAAAGGAGAGAGAGATTTAAAGAGGGCCCATATACATTAAAGAGATCAATGCTTATTTAGAAATGATCTGTGCTATATGAAATAGTTTGTCTTAAAAATATGCTATATAAGAAACATTGTCTTAAAATGCATACCACATTGACCCAATTTGTCATAATGAATACATATAGACATGATTTCTGTTAATAAATAGATTGATTATATCACATTAAGGGCATGAACATTGGAGTCAGACAGATCTGGGTTTGTAGATTGTCATGTCAATTGTTAATTAGGTGACTCAGTTTCTCTTTTAAAAGCCTAATCGTAACTCCTTGTAGAATTACTCTAAAGACTTAGCGAATGCTGAGGGTATAGATCAGAGGTTGATTGCTTCCTCATTATATACAAGGGCCTGGGTTTGATTCCCGGCACTGTGAAAAAGAGGAAGAAGGGGAAGAAGAAGAAAAGGAAGGAAAACAGAAGGTGGCAAGTAGTTAATAATAGCTACATTAGAAGATTTATGCAAAAAACCCTAGAAAGACATTTTCATTAATAACTCTGTGTGGAGTCCTTTGATTAACATGTAACAGTGCTCAACTTTCATTTCTGCAGTTATTATTGAATGATCACGTTCCCTTTTGACTACTATTTCTCTGGTCAATAACAGGGATTTAGCAGTTTAGACTTATCAGTAGTAAATTTCTGGAGGTACTGAAAGTGTTAACCTGTAAACAAAATGTTTACCTACAGTCTTTAAATTTTATCTACAGGTTTAAGCACCTAACCCTCCCAAGCAACACCTATAATGGCTATGAACAGCAAAACAAGCTATCTCACAAGCTGCCATTGCATAGGCCAGTGCTTGAAGCCAGCAACTGTCAGGCTTGTCTTTTGTTACATTTACAGACCTGTTTCTGTCCCAGAGTAGTTCCTGCTTATTATGGACTGCAGGGATCATTAGATAACATCTGCCTTAAAATATTCCCAAGAGAATCCACAGAACAAACTATAAAACACCATAGGGCAGACCCTTGCCATCCAGCATCAGTGATTCGAGGTTTTAAATCTCGAGCAACCTCTAAAGTGTTTGATATGAAACAACCTGTTATTGTTCTGCAGCACACATATGATTGCAGTGATGGTCTTCAGGAACGATGTGTGGAGGTTTTTAGCTAGCGAGTCAGCCCAGAACAACTTTGGCATCCCTGCCTCTTTCTATCCTCACATATACAGTTATGTGAGGATAGACTTTTAGCTACATAACTATTTTTAGCTATACTTCACTAAAAGTCTGAAGAAGCCACCTAATTTTTTCATCATTTTAATTTATATGCTCTATGTAAAAATTATGTCTTGAAATTGGGAGATTTAGGAATGTCTGAAATACATTCTTCAGAAGTATTAACTTCCAAAGTTGAGGAATTTTATAAACATTACAAAATCATTATTTCAAAACCACTTCTAATTCCTAACATTGAAATACAGGATTTTAATATAAGTGTTTTCACTTAAAATATTTTCATTTTAATGTCTTGTTAGTAACACATTGCTACTTCTGTAGCATACAATGTAAATTAAGCTATACATATGGCTAAGACATTTCCTTTCTGCCTAAATAAAATCCATCTCTGATATGTTATAAAGCCAGTATAGTTTAAGCTGGAGTTAATATTTACACAAAGTGATAAGACTGAATTCAATATCTAATGGTTTTTAAAAAATTTCTATTAAACTAATTTTAAAAATTAGTTTTTCTGAGATTCACAGTGTCTAATGGAATATCTTTATATTATACATGAGCCTGGAGTTAGTTGATGGCTCCAATTCACAAAGCCGTAAGAATCTCAGACCTTTTCCCTTAGTGACACTTTGCCTTTACTAGGGAGTTGGCTTTGGCTGTATGATTGGAAATGGCTCACCAGTGGGCTTGCATCCCTACCAGTGAAAAGAAATAGAAAACAACATATTCCATCTTCTTAAACCTAGAATTTGTACATAGTACATCTGCTTATATCTCTTTGCCAGAACTTAGTGATATTGTAGCCCCTTCCACATGGAGGCTGGAAATGTAATCTTTATTATTACTATGGAAGACTTGGTTAAGCACAACCAAAGTGTCTGCCAAAGTTAAATGTCTTTCAAAATAAACAAAATTCACATGCTTTATGATTACTCATGTTACTTTACTTTTAAACAGAATAAAAATGAAATGCATGGAGATGACATAGTTATATTACATATTTTTTATTTCAGAAACCAAACATTTTGGCCCATTTCTCTCAATAATCTTGAGCTTATCTTTTAGCTTATTTTTCATTCTCCTCGTGCATAGATGTATAACATACTTTACTGGGTCTCATTTCCCTTATAAAAGTGAAGATGGAGATGAGGAATATGAAAGGAAGGTTGATATTCAACATGTAAATAAGTAACAGAGATGATGAATGATCCTCTGTATCCACATCCTGAATGTCAGAACCAACTAGTGCCCATACATAATCTGGGTACACATAATCCACAGAAATGATATGAACTCTGTGAGTGCCTAGCACACAGCTTGTGCTTGAAACATTTAAAACATAAAAGATAGGGTAAATATAAATGTTAACATGACATATATCCATTTGTGCTTCTACTATGGAGCTCTTTTTCTTCTATCCTATGCTTTGTCCCAAAAATATTTTTGGAAAAGATTTGATGAGGCTTGAAAACAGATAAATAAAAACACCTACCTACAAAGGATCAAAATAGAAAAGTACAGTAGAAATGAAATATTTACATTTTAAGGCAAGCAAAAGGAACTCACTATCAGTTAGATAAGGGAGCCTATGAATATGAGTAATGCTTATACAATTCTTTGGCAGAACACCAGAAGTGATGGTGCAGTGTGGATGAAAAGGTTCATAATAAGTAATTTCAGCAAAAGACTCTTCATCAATCTTAGAAAAAACTTATAACTCTGGCATTGTTAATTATTTATAAACATTATATGGACTGACTCTCATGTGTAATAAGTTAAAATTTCTATGCATTGTGTCTACTTTAAAATGACAGATCCTACTACTGAAAGAAATTTTACATACAAAATTGATCTAAGATGCAGCAAATCAGGTTATTTTTGATAATCACGTTTAGGGCTTTAATGCTGTGGTCAGTGTCTTCTTGCCAATTCAGACTATTTTTACCTTAGAGTGAAAGACACGAGAAAGGCGTGGAGAAGGGCTGGTCTCCCTGCAGCATTCCATTCATGTGAACAATGCAGATTTGTCAAGATGTGACTTCTTACTTAGCAGGTGGAAAAAGGTGTGGTGAACAATTGGTCCACTTAACACGCTCTTAATATTTATTTTATTTTATTTTTCTACATAGCCCTCCCAAATTCTTTTTCATAGATATGGTTTCTTAAATGATACAGTGATATACTTAACCATCATTTATTTTGACTCTGCTTTTTGTTTTAAACAGTAGCCTTACTCTACATTAGGCTACGCTATTCTTTTTAAATTGTCACAGTGAAATATTCATTCACTGAGCAAAAGCAAGTAGCCTAAATGTCCATTGTCCTTTTATTCCTTTTAGAACTATGTATTGAGATGTTTATATGCAAAAAGTACTATCTTAAAATGTCTCCATTTTAAGAGCTCCGTTTAGGCTCTTACCTGAATTACGTTCTTATCCGTAACATTATCATCTTTCTATTCTCAGACCAGCAGTATGACTGTGCTCCTATCTTTTACACCCACTTCCTTACCCAGAGCAGTATACCTCAGATGTGTATGCTGAAGCTACAGATATCCCCCCTTCCCTTCCCCTGAAGCCCTACTGTTTTCTCTGGAATTGTGAGTCTCTCAATAAGGCACTCTACTTTCACCCTACAATTTTTTATCCTCTTAGGAATCTTTTCAAAGTAAAAATGGTCCATCCCTGCTGAAACTGTAATTGTTTACCATAACTGCAAGAAAGTTAGTATGTAAATTTGCCGGTAGATGTGGAAAAACTACCTGACCTCATCTTCTATCACCCCATTACTCTATTCCATTTAATTCTAATATTGGACCTTCCACATGCACTCTCCGTCTGCATAGTTTATTCTTTCCCATTACACTTCTGTTCCTTTTACATGGGCTCATGTTCCCAAGGTGGCAGCCTGGTTGGCCCCTTTTCTTTCTTTGGGTCTCAGCTTTCCCTGCGACCACCCTTCCCAAAGTAGATTACTAAGAGTTGGAGGAAGCACATTGCATAGGTAATGTTGCCCAGGTTCATGAAAAATAATCAATTTTCAATTGCATGGATTTTCACGTTAAAGAGACAAAGAAATGGAAGTTGGAAGCTAAAATGAAATACAGGATTGTGGAAAGAGCATAGTTTGGAGGAAAACTGGATCAAAATATTAATTCTTCCACTTAACTAATTTGATGACCCTAAAAAATTTGCTTAACAAATTCTGAAAGCAAATTTCCTTGCTTGTAAAATGTGTGAGTAATACTAAAGGCATGAGTTTATTGTAAGAATCAAATAATACATGTTGCTAGAATATAGTAACTACTTAATGGAGCTATATTTTTGTTTTTGTTTCTTATAGTCTCCTATCAGACTTTCAAATGCATTGCTTAAGTAGGTTGCAATTGTCTCTCTAAGGGAGGAAGCAACTAGTCTACATATGGTTAAGCAAGTCAGAATAACAATGGTTCCCAGTAGTTCTATTTAAAAACATTTGTCAAAATCACCACACCCAACTTAATTCCCAGACTGAATCATAGTCTCATGAACAAAAGGGGGAAAAGGAAGGAAGGGAAGGTGGGGAGGGGAGGGAAAATAGGGAAGGTGGGAAAGAAAGAATTATCTTATTTGGTGATCCAGCATTTTAAATATCAGGAAGTACTCTAAAAATTTGAAAAGAATGTGCCTGTTCATTGATTCATTCAACAAACCTATGTGGTACTCAGGCACCACTTCAAGGACAAGATAAAACCCTCTAATCTTGTGGTTCTTGCACTGTTCACTAACTCACCTTAGAATCAAATCACATTTTTGTGTTGGCTTTTACCCCAGATGATAAATTTAGGATCAGAAAATTTGGATTCTAATCCAAGCTTTTCACATTATTTGCACACCCTTTGATGGTTGTATAGCTTCTCTGAATTCCCAAAGCTTTGCACATACATGTAGCTATTCAGTGAAGATAAATACGGCCTGATGTGACCTCTGTACTTGGAATTCCTACATAATAAAGTGCAACCTTAACTTAATGCATACATTAACTGAAAGCTCAACTTAGAAGTACTTTTGGTGATAGCCAGTTTAGTCTCAGCAGCCCAAGCGTCTGTCAGTCACAGGCAGTCAGCCTATCAGACCTTGTCCAAAACAAGCAACTTACAGTTGCAGGCAGTCACACTGTGCCTGGCCCTCACTTCCATTTTCTATCCAGAAATGCTATCTGTTCCCACTGCTGAGCAGAACTTTCTAGATCTCTTCTGGTTTCTAAGGGCTGTGTGATTGATTGGTGAATCACTTATGTCAAATTTCATTCACCTAAAATTTCACTGTATCTAAGGTCCTCGCAATTCCAAAACACAATTCCATGAGATTATGACACACTACCCTGCCCTAATTTGTCATGTATATTGTTGTTTTATAACCTTTATTTCCCATGTTAATATTTTGAAATGAACTGATAAGAAGATAGAAACTCTTTGGCGCACAAGTATCTTGATTTTGTTTCTTTTGTAAATGATGATCTGAAACTTTCTTCACTTAATCCTACATTTTCATTCAAGTTGTCTAAAGATATCAGTGTGCATATGGTTGAGGGACACAATGTAAAATAACTTTCTCTTTTGTTCTCTCCCAAAATAACCAAGCAGTCCTATAAGGTTAACTTTCTGGGTCCAAATAGTACCCTCCTTTAAATAAAAAAAAAAAAATTTCCCCAAAACATGCATCTATTATTAGCATTATGATTATTGGTATTGATGTCTCAATACATCCATTTGTTTCAGATAAATTCATTTTTTTTTAACAGTTCAACACCACAAAGATCATTGTCAAGCAGGTGCTGTGGCTCATTCTCTTGTGGTTAAAGTAAACATTTTTTTATTTATTTTTGGTATTCACACGGTATCCAGGTTACATTGTGATAATCACTTTAAGATTGAGAGTAAAAAATGGCAGGTGGAATGTTACTGTTTTTCTTTTTCCTGCCCATCTCCTTTTATTTCCTCATGTTGTCAGGATGCTCCATCCATTCAGATGGCAAGGCTATTGTGAATAAAGGCAGACCTGCACCTTCTACAGGCGTCTCTCCAGTTCAATTACGGTGCTCTAGCGAGGCTAATTAGCATTCCTCAGAGCTGGAGCTCTTTGAGTGACAGGTAACCATGGAGAGTCGCACTCCTGTAGGTGATCACAAGAATCTAGCCTTTTCTTTTAATTAAAAATTAGAAAAGCATTATTTAAAAAGCATAGAATTTACTGATATATACTGTTAGCTCATGTTTGCCTTGCTGGAAAGGATAATAATAGTGTCAGTAGAAAACTGATGCTATTTCAAAAAGAATTGAGAGAAATATCATGATAGATACAGGAAAAGGGTTTATTGTCTTCCCTGGTAACAGATACCCAAAAGGAAAATACAAAAAAGCAAAACATCATCTCTACCTGAGAGTCCTTTTAGATAATAATGTTTTAGCTTTCAAAATTTGAAAATAATGTGGTATTTATTAGCAATGGTGTTTTGTTATTTAAAATGTATTTGAATTAGGTCTTTGAAATAACATGTAATTATTACTGAATAATATGAGTTTGGCAAATGTTGATTGCTGATGATACGAAACATAATAACAAAATTAAAAACTATTTAATAACCTATTTCAATCCTGAGAAATATTGGAAAATACTATAACATAAAATACTGGACCTATTCTCAAAATTGATGTCAGCAGGCAATGTGTGTTTTCCAACACAGTGAATAGTGTAACTAGGTCAGGGAGGTGAGTTCCGTATCATTACTTTAGCTTGGTAGCCCAGTTTCTGGGGAAAAAGTGAACAGAAATTTTATAGTGTTTTTATATCATAGAGGATAAATTTGCCATTCAAACTAGTAAGTAAATAATTTGCATTATCAGGTTTAATTTTTGTTTTCCCCAAACTGAAAACAGTTGGCCTGGTTTTTTGGCATTTTTTTGATCTGTTTGTTTTATAAAAATTTAATTTTAACATGCCTCTCCCTTTCCTGTTTTTACCCAAAAGTAAAAATATTGTGAAAACAGTATGTGCTGTTATTTCTGGCCAGTGGAAAGCCAGGAAGCCCTTGCAGTGTTTTGAAAATGCCTAATCTCATGAACTACCCAGTCTTACTTCAACTATGGGAAGCAGGGAAGAATGGTAACCAAGCCACAGTGAATTTTTCAACAGTCATTTCAGAATAATTTCTATTATGAGAAAAATTTGCTAATAGCATAGAAAGATAAAAATCAGTTTTATTATGCTCTAGGCATATTTTTCCTTGGTTCACATTCCAAAAACCAGTACTTTTTCTCAGGTTGAAGGAAGGAACAAATTTTAACTCCAAAAGACTTTCTTCCCCAAAATATAAATAATGATTGTTGCCCATCAAGTCACTCATTCAATATTTTATTTTAATACTCTTTCTTAATAATTCCTCAGCTTTCAAGATTTGTACAAGAACTCTATGAGTAGATGTGCATCTCATATTTCATAAATCTAGCATCAATAAATGTAGCTTGCTAACTTCTATTGACTTTACTATGGAAATATAAGAAAAAATGTTTCAAGAATCTCAAACTTGTTTTACTTTTCTGAAATGTTTTCATAGCCAACAGAACTCTGTTGCAAGTGTAAAAGCTAATCTCACTTACCAGCATGATGGGTTCTATTCTGAAACATTTCATTTTGAACCATGCTATATTTCAACTATGCTAAAGGGAAGTAGCTATTGGTTCCATCTGTTACCTCCTTTCATATTTACCACTTTCATTGCTAGAATACACCAATTTTCTTCCTACAAGTAAAACTGAATCAGTAGAAATGCTTAATTGCATAAAGCAGGCAATGCATTTTAAAACAGATTAAGAATCAGTGCCTAAAATACTGAATGATTTTGGAATATTAACTTTCTTGGCACTTTCCCGTTATTTTTAAAACAGATTGGATTGTTGAATATTTAGAACTGTTTGCATTATTTTAACTCTTGAATATTTACAAACTGATCATTTTTTAGCACTTCTGCCTACATTTGTTTCCAGACACAGAAAGAGAAGAGAATTTTTGCAAAAATGAGCCCCTTTATTACAGACTGTGCTTAATATTAATGAAAAGCAAGTAAGAGTAGCCTACTGCTTCAAACTGTTGGCATAGATGACCTGTAATTGCTTTATGTCTCCCTACTTCATGACTATCTCATGACTACAAGAGAGAAAACAATAGCTAATAACTGTGGTTCTTGGCATTTATGAGCATTTTTCAGAAAAAGTTTGTACCATAGAAGATGTTTGAGGTCTTATGATGGCCTGTTCTGTCTTGTTTTCCTTGTGGATGTCGTCTCCCAGGTTTTCCAGTGATTCCCTAGAACCTTAAAAGTCTGCTACTGATACAGTTTAATCTTCTAATTTTATTACTGAAGCAACTGGAGCACAGAGAGAGATCACTGCCACTGAGCCAATTAGTCTCAGTGCTATAAACTGGAACTGAAACTTGAAGTTCAGAATTCCTTCATCAACAAGTTTCATATGGAGCAACTCCATAGCACAGGACTCCTCATTAAATTCCATGTAGACTCGTCACGGGTTGACTCATATGACTGACTCACAGAGTCAACAAATCGCACAAAAACTGTGCCATGCAACATCCTGCCACACAACAGCTTCTGCCAGTCCAAGACCTTGCCTACAGGGGTGTCCTCCCCATGAAGATGGTGATCTCTCAACCCGAGCTGTGTAGTGTTTACTCTTTTACTAGATGAACGTTGTGAGATTTTCCTATTGCTTTTGTAAATACTCTGCATTTGCCATCATCTCACTATAAAACATTAGGTTTTTTTTCTTACTCTCTTGGATGCTACTATTTTATTCATTTAGACATCCCTGATGATAAAATTTTAAAATTAAAGTAGTCAAGTTAAAATTTAAAAAGATAAGATTTCTCTTTAGAAAAGTATATTTTGTTACAAATGCTGGGAAAAATGGTATATTTGAAGAATAGTAGATGTTTTTACATGAGTTTTTTACTCTGCTACAATGAGAAAATATGCTAGAGTTTCTTCTCTATTTCGACAAGATGGTTCAGAAAACTCAAAACAAAAATTAACACAGTAATGTATAGAAAATACGACATTTCTAAAATCTTTATTTTACTAAAATCCCTTTTCCTTCCATTTCTAGTGATTGTCGTGATTTCTTCTGTAATTTCAAAAAGGTTGAATAGTTCTGTATTTTATGCCAGGATTGAATGCTAAATATTGTCATTTTGTAGCTACCTATAACTATACAATTAACCATCTTCAGATTCATCATGCCTGTTTCACTCTGGCTGCTGGACTTAAATATTTTTCAAGTGAAAGTAGAATACAAGCAGAGAAAATGAAAACAAAGTAGGGTCTAAACACAAGTATTCATGAGAAAAATTTGGGGACAAAATACTAAATTTTTAAAGAAGTGAGTCACAGAGAACTTAATTCTTTTAAAATAATTTTACTATTGTTAAATGAAGTTAATTCATTTATATGTAGGCTTAAATTCCAGGAGAGTCATAATTTTTAGAATTCTCTCTCATCTCCAATTTGTCCGTGTTCTCACAAAAATAGTCATTATTAGCAGCTTTTGTGAGCTTCTCTGGGGTATTTCATGATAACATATTTAAAACATCTGAAGTACTTTCTCAGTTAGAATAACTTAAGAGTTGCCTCTCCTCAATGGTCACAAGAGGAAAAGTACAACCAAGAGGTGGAGATGTGCACAAAAACACATCTTACTCGGTATAAGAAAGGAAGGTCTGGGGGAGAGAACTAGGAGCCTCTCCAGGAGGTGATCCCTGCTCAGAAAGCAGCCCCACACGCGCTGGCTGCTGCCTGAGCCGGGTTGGCCACACTCAAACCTCTCTCAGCAGGTCAGGGCCATTCCCAGACTGCCTAGGGGGAGAGAACAAGGCTATACCAAGAAGCAATCCAAGCTGGGAAACCAGATCATTTTCCTCGTTTTGTTGGGTTGGGTTTTATTCTCTTTTTTTTTTTTTGTTTGATTATGTTAAATTTGATGGCAGGAGCAGCTATTTGAAAGATAACAAGACATATTATGCTAGCCATTTGGGATTTACTAGTGGCTTATTTTGAAGTCCTTTATTGCATTCACTGTTTTGGCTTTATTGTTTCTTCTCTATTCTGTTCTGTTCAATTTTTACTATGTCTGAAAGTTATCTGCAGCTATCTTGAAGACAACAAATGGCATTGTGGTCACTTTTGTCAGTTTCATAAGGTTTTGAAGTCCTGTATCACTTATACTGGTTTATTTTTGATTGATTTTATTCCGTTTTATTTTCCTTGGTTTTATCCTCTTTTAAATAAAATATAAGGAAGAAAGGTCTTTCTGTGAAGAGTAGTATATCTCCATTAGACAAGATATTACGTAGCATGCTAGATTGTCAACCCATGACAGGAAAAAAGAAAATCTTTTATATTAAAAGAGACCACATTGAATAAAATTTCTTTGTCCTCTCCAACCCCAAGGTTCTATGAAAATTAAAATATTCAGATTGCATGTGCTATAAATTATTAAAGCAATTATTGTGAAAGCGAAATGCTTTTTATTGGAATTAACTCAGAATAGTCTTCTGACTTAAAGACAAAGTTTAAGATAATGTTATTTGAAAACTGAAGGAAATCAAAGCCTCAATAATGTCTCCAAAGTTTATTGAGAAGAAGAAAGGGAAGAAGGAAGAACTAAAAGAAGAGAAAAAGGAGGAAAGAGACAAGAAAGACTGATACTGCTTTTCAATATTTCTGACAGAACTGATACTAAGTAATAGCTGTCACTGACTCCCGCCACTGTAGGAAACGAACAAGAAGAACATGAATTAAGTCAGGAAAAAAGGAGAATAAAATAGAAAGGTCCAGCTAGAAAGCAGAACGGAAGGACGACAAAAAGGAAGGGGGGAGATAGTGTTCCAGAGAACTGTCACGTGCCTGACAGCACATCCGTCAGTGACCAGTGAAGGTCTGCAAGATAAAAAGAACTTTCACAATTTCTCTCCAAGTTTTGTCCAAACATATTGATTTTCTAAAATCAGTTAAATATTTTTAAAGTAATAGTACATGCTTTGCTGTCCGCCAGTCTGCAGAATATGTTGGATCATGCTTTTCTTATAATTTTTCCAAGTATTCAGAGAATATGGTTGTGATTATATAGAACTGCCTAAACTGAAGGTGTCGAAATTAATGCACACGGCTAAAAATGGGCCAGACTTTTAACATATGAAATGCTTTTTACCAGAAGTTGAATAACGTCAGCGTCTATGAAACTACTGAGTTTAACTTCTTAATCTGTCTGCTGCTGAACAGACCACTAAATCTGTCTGTTAAACATACAAGTGCCCCATGTCATCCTAGCACGTCCAAGAATGGATTTTCCATTGAACATTACTGCCAAAGCACTTTTTCTTCTGGCACCAGTCGAGAGACTAAAATATACCTATAGGCTCAAAAGATAAACTATGTTATGAACTACAGCAAACCAAAAAAATGTGGGCAAAAAGTAATAAAATTTGAGATGCATCAACATCGGGTGGATCAAAGTTCTCAAATCCATCCAGAAACAACCACATTAAATTCATCAATCTTTTCAAAGGTGAGGTAACAGTTACTGAAAATCATTAGATCCATTTATATACTTTTCCCTACCCCATCTGATCAAATGAATTCTTACTTAAAAAGAATTTTCTCTAAAGAAAACTCTGAAGGATTTGCAATTCAAAAAGTGGTTATAATGTCCGTTGTTTTGCAACACAAAAGTTACTTGGGAATTATCCCAAGTAATTGGGTTTCTTTCGCGGGTTTTCTTGGAGAGTCTACAATGGTGTATACCCTGAAAAGTCTCTTCGCAGAGCATATCTGTTTTCTCTTGATCTCAATAATATAGTACCCCTTGCCTCTATCATTTAAGCACTAAATATAGAACAAGCAATATGGTAGACTCTGGTAAAAGAAGAATCTATAAAAAGTACTGGAAATTCCTGTTTTGGAGATCTTAATATTTACTAGTGGTATTCAAATATGTTCACACATAAACATATCCACACATATACAATGTGAATATACAGTGTGTATAATGTACAATGTATATATACAAATACAGGACTCATAATTCAGTGAGAAAAATCATGATGAACACAGAAAGCAATCTATTCTAAAAGGATGGCTGAAAAAAATGTATTTGGGAAAAGTTGGAGAAACATTAGGAAATAACAAAAGCTTTATGGAGAAAGTAGGATTTAAACTGTCATTAAATATGATTATGGATCTGATAGTAGACAGAAAAAAGAGGGAACTATGGGCAGAGGGCACAGCAAAATAAAATTGTCATATTTCAAAAATAGTGTCTAGGGAGTTTCCCATGCCTGAAAGAAGGTAGAGAGAACTCACTCTTTACTAAAGGAGTATTTTATCCAAAAAAGGAAGCACCAGAAAGGTGCTTTAGAAGAGAGCAGAGGATATGATAATTGAGGTGTTAGTCCACACAATTTCTGCAAGGAAATTAAATTCTACAAGGACATTTCTGTAATCAGCAAGCTCTTGCGTTGTTCCCCCTTGGCCTATACCACTTGCCAGCTCAAATAGCAATTCTTACCACATTTCTAGCCATTTTGTGGCTCAATTCTTTTTTTCTATAACATCCCTTCTTCTGGAATATAATGCTTTTCCTCTTCCCTGCCTTCTTGTCTATTTAGCCTACTCTAATGTATCTCTTGAGCACTTCCTTAACTGGATTCTTCCCTTTTCATCATCTAACACTTGGATCCTACCTTGAATATAACCCTATCAATCACAGCACTCAAATTCTACTAAAAGCACATGATTTAAACCAATGTATCCTGACTATATGCAATGCCTTGATTAAATGGTAGGTGCCTGGATTCTCTTTAAAATATTAAGTTTCAGTACCTAATTTTTATATAAACAAATATGCTTTTCGAGTAGATAATACTAAGCCTCTTTGTAAACATCTATGCATATCTTAAAAGAGGTATGAATGATTTTATCTCATTAAAATAGCAAGTTTCTTTAGGAGACTGCCACATAAACTTTCATTCACCCTAAAGATTTCTAAATTGGTTGTTTTATGCATAGCTTATACAGAATAATTAAAATTATTCCTCACCATAAAGGGAGGAATCTGATGTACCAAAAGATCTTTTTCTACTCCAGTGTGCTATTTCTAAGTCTCTGTAACATTAATACACAGGTTCACAAAAATGGCCAGTGACTGAACTAAGCAACTCCTTTATTTTCAGAAAAGACACAAGTTTCAGTTTATGAGATTCAAACTTATTATTGGCGTTAAAACCAAGCCCATTTTCAGTGGTCATTAAAGCAAGCATTATCTTTTTTTTTAATTTTATTTAAGGAGAAAAAGAAAAAAAAAAGCAGAGAAAGGGTACAAGTTATACAGATTTACAGAAAAAAATAAACAGTAGGAAATCACTAGTTAATGGATTACATATTGTCATCTTAGAAATAGTTGTTCAAGTTACAAAATTAAAGCTTATAAAGTGGACATTCCAACAGTGAGACTGCAAACAGTTCTGTGAAATGATCCAACAAAATTCAGTGATATCATTATCTATCTTATACACTTAAATATACATGCAGTTATATTGTTTAGAGCACTTTCTTTTCCTCTCTTTTGTACAATGACCATTACACATTTTGGGTTTTGTTGCTCCCACATTTCTTATTACTTTTTTGGAAGAGAGCAGAACCAAATGTAACATAACAGAACAGTCAGTCAAATCAAAAGGGTGGACGTAATAGATAACGTAAAAGCATAATACTAGGTGATCAACAATGGTTACCATAATGCGTCCCGCTATCTCTAATAGAATTGCCTATATCATCAGTTATAATAAAATTGAACAAAACAGTAAAGAACAAAACCAACAAAACCAAAACATTGAAAACATTATAGGTCTTCAAAAGTAGATAATAGTCAACCAGAATGGGCATCATAATGAATCCCACTATCTTCACAGCTGTTGCCTAAACTTTCGAACCTGGTACTATCATGCAAAACAAAATAGAGGAACATCAGTCAAAACAAGATGGTGAGAGCAATACAGGGCTTTAAATCAAGATAATGGAAAGTCAAAGTGGATTATTATAATATATCCTGCTATTTTTAAATTTATTTTTCCCTTAATTAAAAGGATAAAAATAAAAAAGTAAACAAGCATTATCTTAAGTTCATAGAAACTAACAGACATCAAAGAAGACTAATAAATATCAGAGTATGCATTTGATAATAAAACAAATAGTAGCTCAAAAATATATTTAAAATTCCGTAGCTCTCCTTCCTATTCCTTTTTTTATTAGATGTTTATGTAGAAACATTGTCTATACAACATTCTCTAGGATTTGAAAATGAAAAACAAAGTTTATCAAAAAACATGCTATTTTACCGTTGGTCCAATCAATCACTACCAGTATTTCTGTAATCTAATAGAGCCCACCAGTTCCCTCCCCACTTCTTTTTCAGTTTGTTTGTTTTCCTTATGTTTGGAAATTTAGAAACTGAATTTTTGTAAACAAAATTGATAACTTTTAGAATAAAGCAGTGGTACTAACCAGCTGTAAAATTCCACAGGTATTGAGAACTCAAGATGGTACCAATAAATCTAATAGTCTTGATATAATAAGGATGTACAGCTATAAAACAATCATGTTGGTGCCTACAAATGAGTTCCAAGGTATGTAGGGTCATTTTCTATCTAACCTCTCTTTCCAATAACTGTGTTTCAGTTTGCCTTTGGAAAACTTCTGCCTTCTATTTTCGGTCCAAGTAATTCAACGAAGATTTGAATCTAGTCCTCTGACTCTGATATAGACCTATAACTCATATATGGTTAGTGAAATATTTTGTCTCATAACCAAAGTTGTGGATTCATAAGTAAGCATGTGGCCAATGTTCTATGAATGAGAATTAAGCCTAAAGTGTGTGTTTTAGTTACTTTTCACTTGTTGATGAGGCAAAATACCCAACACCCAAAGTTGAGGGAGGAAATTTATCTCACAGTTTGTAGAAGTTTCAGTTTATAATTGGCTGGCCCCAAGGCAGTATGCACATGGCAAAGGGACTACTGTTTGTTGAAGTGGAAGACAGAAAAAGCAAAAAGAGAGAAGTCTCTTTCTGCCCCTTACATTCTATGCAGACTGCCTTTCCTATGGTGGGTGTAGCATTCACAACTATAATCCCAACACTGAACCGTGGATCAACCACAAACTCCAGATTTAGCCACCTCCAAAAAGCCTTCTCCTATAACTCCATGAAGTCTTGGGGAAACATCTAAGCACAAGCCATAATGGTGTGCATTAACTATGGAAAAGGAACAGACTCTTATCAGATTACCAACATGAACATGGTATAAGCTAAAGCTTTTTTTGAAACAGAGTCTTACCTTGTGTTCCACACTGGCTTTGAACTTTCTGTGTGACCCAGGCTAGCTTTGAGCTTGTGGTTCTCCTGCCTTAACCTCCCAAATGTGAGGATTACAGGCATGTACCACCACATCCAGCAAGCCTAGAATATTGAAGCTGCTTGCAGGCACCAGGAAAGGGGTGGTGATGGAAAGCTGACGGAACAAAGAAAAAGAAGAAAACAAATTGATTATTGAGATGCTGGATCCTAGCCATATATAAATTTATCCTTGTATATTTCATTGGCTTTAGCTTTCTTGTTAAAAGTACCTGCATTGGTGCACTACCGTTTGCAGCTGAATGACCCTTTTGAAAGCAAGCACCAAAGGAAGACAAAATAACCCTGAGAAGTCAATGGACATCGTTGATTTACTCTGCCACATGCTGTGTCTTCTGACATAACCACGTGGATAACTGCAGAAAGTAAAACTTGGTAGACTGATAAGGTTATTAATTAGAATTTTAGAAGCCACGTAAAACTTTATTGATTATTGGGGCTATACTTTAGATTGGGTAAAACTTGGCTATATTCATATCCGTTTCTAGCTAGAGAACTCTTTAAAAATGTAACCTTCATCTGCAAAAAGCACGAAGGCATTGATGCAAGGATCCAGTGATCTTGGTGACAGCACAGGATATTCATATTTTGTTTGTAAGAAACGAAGTTTTGGCATTTTCTCTACGTTTGTTTTATGTTAATTTGATCTTTGACTGGGCTGCTATACATATTAAAATACAACCCTGATAAAGAAAAATAAAAAATGGTTATCATTGGTGAGGAAGAAAAAGGAACAGAAAGAGAACAAATGCAAGTAGAATGATAGACAGTGAATCCATTTTAACTCTCAGGCTTTTCTCCTGTGAGAACTTTAAATGTTATCATCCTGTTCCTTGACAGGTACATATACACAATTCCATTTTGCAAAATTTAAAATGAATGTGAGAGTGCTGAGCTTTTAGCAATTTAGGATTTGTGTTGGTTCTGACTTTGGAAACAGTATTTCATTCTTTGCCTATTATTATATTTCTTAGCAGTTCTCAGTTATATATATATATATAACTTTGAAACAAGAAACTAAATCATTATGTGGCACCAACTTCCTTTTAAACAACAACCACCATAACAAAAATCAATGACTTTATATATATATAATTGCCATTATATTTCTATCCCAGTATCAGTCATTTTAAGTTGAGAAGAGAAAAACAGCAGAATGGGTTCACCAAAATAAAGTTACCATATTCTTCCCAGGGGCTTTTTTGGCTGCCTTTGTATTCACTGGAGAGGTCTGAGAGGTAAGAAGGAAAAGCAGAAAATAAGAGACTTTTTTCCTCTGCGCAAATGTGAGTCTCAAATCTACTTGGGAAAAGGCTTTCTGTGGTAGAAACTGAGACATAGGAATAGAACCATCATATATATATATATGCGCATTCAGGTTGAACTTGGGCTCACTCTTTAGCCCAGGCTGGTCTCAGATTCGCAAAGATCCTCCTGCCTTAGCCTCCTGAGTGCTGGCTGGGATTACAGACATGTACCACCACGCCCATTGTTCATCCTAAATTTTAAAATCCAAGAACATTTCTGACTTTTGTCTTGGATTGGTATCCAGAAATTCTGTGTTATTTAATTTTCTATCTTCTACAACAAATACCTGAGATAATCCACTCTTCTTTGAGAACATTTGGGCTAAGAATGTAGCTCAGTGGTGAATGCTTGCCTCGTATTCGTGAGGCCGTGAGTTTAATATCCAGCACTGAAATGTTTATTTTGGTTGATAGTTTTGAAAGATCTAGTCCACAATCAGGAGACTTCCTTTGCTTTGAGGCATACTACCATGGGTAACCTCAAAATTAAAGGATGAAGTTTTATTCTCAGTTATTATGATGTCTTCTCCAACTTACCTACAAGTTAGAAACGAGGTCCATGAAGTAAAATGATAATTAAGACATTAATTTCTCTTTAGTGTGTTTCAGTTTTTTACCACAGGGAAGCTATAGAAATAAGACTGTATCATTCCTGGGATATAGTTATGTATTATGATGAATCTTTTAGGAATGATTTGAATGAGGTAAAACTTAAGAAAATTTCAATCTGAATTGAAGGACTTTTTCACTTCATTATTCTTGCCTTTTTCCTTGAGTGCATCACAAAAGAAAAGGATTCCTCCCCACCAAAAAGTTGTTCCATTTTTGGTGCAGTCTATGATAATAAGTAGAAATTGGAAGTTTGACATGATGGTCTTTTCTTAGAAGAGGACAGGCTTTTGTTTGCCCAGTGTAAAGACCCTTTTATCTTCTTACTGTCAATGTAGGATCCTCACTAAGTGAAGTCCATTTTAAATGGTTAAAATTTACAATATGTGGTAGTTTATCTCTATTGTTTTCTTGTTATACATCACCACCATAATTTAAATTTCCTTTATTTAAAGAATTATTGACTTTAAGGCATCCCCATTAATAACTTCATTTAATTGATAAAACAATTGCCCAACTTGGCAGGACAGGATTTTTTATGTATATAAGTTTCGCAATACAAAAAGTAAGAAATTGATTACTTAATGTTTAAAAGATTTAACCACTTCAAAGTACTAAAACTGGAAATCAGTTCATTTGAAATTAATCATAAGGCTCTGTACTAAATCACAAGACTTTCTCATGGTAATATCTAAATGATCTTTACTGTCCAAAGGATGGTGACTCTATTAATCAGCATAATGCAAGGCTTGCAGGGTTGTGGTGGCTTCTGCTCAGATTTTGAAGGAAGGTCTGCTGAGCTAGGCAAGACACTCATGAGAAGGAAGTGCAGGGAGCTATGGCATGAAGTCCAAGGAGACTCCAGGACCTCAGAGACAGCAAGAATATGGAATGCGCGCGCACACACACACACAAAACCTTAGCCTATAAGCATAGCCAGCGCAAAACAGAGACTTGCAATCAACAAGACTCTAGGCATGTGATCACTCAAGGCCTCTGGAATTCACATCTCACCACAGTGTGCTCTGGATGTCAGACATAAAGCTATAGGACTTAGTGTTTCCTTGCTGAGTTTTGGCCCTATTTTTTTCTACCCCCAGTCCACCCTTTTGGATGGTATTATTCACCCTGTTTCATTGTACTTTAGGATTATGTAACTTTTTCTTATGTTTACAGAAGTTCACAGATAAGTTTGTCTTGAAAGTTTGTCTTGAGTCTCAGAAAAGATTTTGAACAATTCTGGAATGTTGAGACTTTAGGGAAAAATTATTGTGTTTTGGTTTTACCCAAAACAGTCATATTCTATATATTTGTGGGTATTATTTTATTGTGTTAGAGTTAAACATCATTAAGGATATTCGTCTGGTGTCAAGCTGAGAAGGGGGAAGATGTTATGGTGCCGACTGTCCACTTGACCAGCTTTTGAGAGTCACCCAGGAGATGAGCAATGCACACTGCCGGGTATGTCTGGGTGGGTCATGGATGTGTAGTCTTAGACACTGTGTCACATGCCTGGTCCTTTCTCTGTTACTGCTTCCCTGCTCTGCTTCTCAGATGCCAGGAACTAAGTGGTTTCATTCTCCCACGCCCTTCGGACCTGAGATTTCTACCTTAGAGCCATCCGGCTATATACTGAATCCTGTGAAACCCTGAGCCAAATTAAATCTTTCCTCCTTTACCTTGTGAATGTCTGGTATTACATCCTAGCAACAGAAAGTCTGACTAATACAAGTGCTAAATTCAGATAGAAAGTGTTATGCCCCATATAGTAACAGGCACGTATAACCAGAAAATTGTAGCTCCCATTTTGAAAGTTAGGTAGAATCTGATTAAGGAGATGAAAGCCATTCCCCAAAGTTGTATCAAAACCTTTTAGTTTTGAGCTAGTAAGTACATATCTTTATTGGCTAGAATAAAAACAGGGAATTTTCAAAACTAGAAATGAGTGCTTTTTTTAGTAGGAGCTATTAAACTACTGCCTGAACTGATATTCCTATTCCTCACACCAAAAAATCAGGATGTTTGGTAAATACAACTTCTGTTCACTGATACTCAGTACTTTGGTTGATGTCAGCTCTGGGCATGTTAAAACAAAATACATGTCTGCTTCTGAGACATTAAATATGGCAAAAATGATAGGTATCTTTCCAGGAAAAAGCACTTTAACAGATGGTATTCAATTCTGCATCTTGGTATAGGCATCAGAAAATTATTTGTTGGAGAGAGATGTTTAACACTGTGTTTTCTAGGATCAGAGTAGACGTTGTATGAGAGACAAATAAATCTCTGTGTTGTAAGCTACTAAAATTGTAAATAGTAAATTATGTGTTCATATTCCCTAAACTAATCCATGTCGACTGAAACAGTTTTTGTGTTGAGATTAGATGCTGCCAGGACAAAAGCTGTAAAATATATGGCTCAGGCTTAGTGGTTGATCATACAAGGGATGGGGGCTGCAAATGGCCTTCTACTATGGAGTCTCTAAAATGATCATCAGTCATGTGCAGTGGCATACTATTTGTTAATACTATCATCTATGATATTATACAAAAGATATCTCATGCAAAATAAACTTGTGGTTTTAAAAAACTGTAAACTGTCTATAAATTGATCTTGGTAGCAACTGACAAGGTACTATAAAAAAGAAAAATATAATTGCAGAAAATAAAAGACTGGTTTGAAGTCAGAAATAAAAATAAATAGAAGTGTGTAGTGGGAAACCAGTAGCGTTAGAAAAGCCATCTCAGTGACAAGAGTAAAAATTAAAATTGAGACTGATCTTTTGTTAAACAGGAAAATAGAATCTAAGTGTTAAGGTGAGAATCAAAACAAAGGTACGGCTACCACATCATTTTGAAACCTAGCAATGGATTAAAGTGAGTCAGATATGATTAAAGGTACAACACCTATCCACCCTTTCAAATGGACAAAGATTGCTAAGAAAAGAGATTAGATCGTCAAGTCTTCTACCGAATCTCAATAGATGTAGACAAGCAAATGCAAATACAGAAAGAGATGTGTGAAAAGGAGAGTGAGAAAGGAAGATACAGAGATGGGGGAAGGAGAATATTTCAAAAACCAAATTTCTGCAAAAAAGCTTGTAAGTGTGGAATTTATATATGAAGGCTTTGCAGAATGAATAAATAAAATCCCATAAAAACTGCTGAGAGATTTTCACTGCCAGAGGAAACCTGTGACTCAACAGAAAAATAGTGTAGCTATTTGTCACTTAAATTCACCTTTGGTATTTAACCTTTTTCAGGCAGGCAATGGACTAAGAAAACTACTTATTCTTCTAGTAGGACTTTTCCCCAAAGCATGTTACAGATGTGATAAAGGAGTCTAAAAGATGAACTGAAACAGAGCATGGAGGCCCAAGCCACCAAGAACAGCAGCCTGGGAATGTCCTCTCGGGGCAGAAGGGAGGCTTCCTGGAAGAGCTTTCCCCAGCCAGCTTAAGGGCTTCTCACAATGTCATCTGGAAACTGTGAGTTTCACACTCAGTCTTATTCCTTCACAGCATATTGACTGTGAAGGGGAGAAAATAGCTTTTGTTTTTAGTTTATATGTCCCTATACCAAGAGGAGCTACATTTTTATGTAACTTTACACTATGCAGAGATCCTGGACTTTGTGCTAGATAAAGAGCTTGGACAAGATTTTTGGTGTGATTTTTCTTATGGTAGGGTAGAATGTAGGACTAAGAAAAAATGAAAGAACACTGGGTTATAAGAAGAGTTGTCTATAATACGATTCACAACTGTTTATGAATACGAAGTTTTTCTCTTAGGTTCACAAGAAAACTGAATTCTCTTCCGGAAGTCATGTATGTGTAGGTCTGGGACTTCCTTTGGCTACTTATATTCAAGCAGAAATGATGAGTATAGCTTCTGAATAGGAGCATTTAATTGAAAGCATGTGATGCTCTAACTTCTATTACCTGCTCTGACAATTTTGGAAGCACGTATTCATGAAGAGCTTCCATACTAAGCAATCAAGGGGAGGAATACTGCCGCACAGTCCCCAGATCCACACGAAAGAGATACAATGAAGAAATTGTTTAAGCAAATGCGATTTCCTTCTTTGTTTCTACAGCGTGTTAGCCCACCTTTTTCTAAAGAACTGATATATTTTAAAAGAAATTATCTAATAAACAATCTAACAAACTGTAGCTTTAACCTGATGCTCAGTACTTAGAAAGGTACTTTGTTACATGACAGGTTAATCTTGCCTTCAAAAGAACACACTGAGGGCATTCAAATACCTAAATTTTGAAAAGAAGAATTCCAGGGCTGGGGATTTAGGTCAGTGGTATAAGCGCCTGCTTTAAACAGGCAGTCATGAGTTTGATCCCCGGTACCAATGAAAAGGAAAAAAAAAAAAAAAAGAAGAATTTCATTCTAAATCCCTTTACTAAACTGCCTACCTCTCCTCAAAAATAGGAAAAAAGGCATAAGACTAATCTTTTTTAGTGATTTTTAAGTGACCATGTTTAGAACTTAAATGTCATCAGAGTCTATTTTTCAGCACGAATCTATCTACCTCAGACCTCAGGCATTTTACTTGATCTGATAAGTAAAAATGTTCTGTACACCAAGAAAATTACCTAGCTATAAAATATGTGAGAAATACTTTGACAGTTCTGCCTATCATGTTCCCCGTAGCTATAAAATACATTTCTTCTCCTCCCCAACTCTGCTGTCACTTGGAAAACCATCCAATAAATTGGCCATCCCTATCAGAGTTACCCATAGGCAAAAGAGAAACAGGGAGAAGAAGAAAAGAAAAAGAGAGGCTATATCATGAATTGAACAAATTTAGGGTTGTTGGAATGTCCTGTTTCAAAAAACGGTAGTTCCACATGAGTCTGTTGTCTACAAAACTCTCCACAACAATATTTTACAGATATTCTATCCGGCGCTGCTTTGCTTAAACCAAGAGATGAAATAATTATCCTTCAGCGTATCTGTGGGCATAATCAATGGAACACGTTTTAGTTATAATGCTGGGAGCCACCAGCAGTTACCTGCTAGTAAAGAATTTCAAGATCTGCCAGTGGTAAACCAAGTGTGCGCCCAGCAGAAGAGCATTTACATCTTTAAGGACAGCCTCATCTTGAAGGCTCACATATGGATCACAAATCGCCAGTCATTCCTGTGTATACCCGGTCCAGGGTGGACCATACAGAATCACATCCCAGGCCTTTGATTATGTACTGTCTTGTCCTGTCTGGATGACTTTTCAGAAGCTGACAGAGCTTTTACAATTTAATTGGTGTTGACACCTTTTGAAGCCATGCCTTGAGGCACTGAGGGTCATTGTCTGCTTTCTCGGCCTCTCTCCAATACCTCCACTTGGCTACCTCACAGCCTGTGGTGCCTGGCTGGCCCCTGCTCTCTTTATTCATGTTCAGACTTGTTCTGGGTCCTGTTACAAGAGCCCTTGTTAAATGCCCAGCAGGCAGCAGTGAATGGAGATTTTGACTATGTGGGATTTGAGGCCTCTGGCAATAATGGAGAATAAAATAAATATAAAAGTATCCCTGTTGTGGACTGTGTTGTTATCACCAAAGATTTATTCCAGAGGACCTTAGACCTGAGTAACTTTCTGTGCATGCTCGGCATGCTCACGGCAGCAGGCCTTACAATTAGTTTTCTGCTTTCCTTTCCTGGCATTCCCTAACTAGGAGTTTTCCTCTGTCATTATTTTCAATTTGGTGTCTTCTCCCTCCTTTTAGCACTGTCTCATAGCAGTTGTAGGGTGTCATTATGATTCTGACTGGCCCTCCAACTTTGTTATTTTGAGTTGAAGAATGTGGGGGTGGGGGAGTTTTCAGGTTCCTGTCTGAAAAGGATGGCTCACCGCTCCCACCCCCAAGAGTCACTTTAAAAGTCAATTTAAAGGCATTTTTTATTAAGCCAAACTGCAGACCGAGGCAGTTTGATATATTCATTGAGCTATCTTTAATATTTTTTCTAAAAAAACAGGTTATGTTTGTGTCAATAGTAACAAATTTCTGAATCTACTTCCTCAATCTAGTTTCATTTAAAAAATGTGTTCTATTATTATTACATGGTAACTCAAAATCAATTATCACTGAAAATTTGCTTTACCCTAAGTTCTGGCTAAATAGCACTGCAGAAGATTTTACTATGCATTGTTTCCATAACACTGCTATTGCTTCTACTTTTTTTTAATGGAATATACTTTCACAAGTATATTCACAGAATATACTTTCACTGTGTGTTAAGAAAAGTGGACACCTCCATAATTACGAGATTGCTGAGGTAGTGTTTGGAGCTCTCCACGAGAGCCAATGAATGTAAGGTGATAAATATATGCATATATATATATATATAGTTAGTTAGTTAGTGCCATAAGCAGTAATCTAGTGAGGCCTGAAGCCTGAGTCCATCCATAAAGGATGTAATCAATTGTGCTATCATGTTACAGATAAATAAGCATTGAAAAATAAACTGAAGAGCCATAGTATATTCTACCTTTAACTATTTGTAAACCATGTTTTATGCATAGCTTCAGTTTTACTGAAAGGCTGATATATTTCAATATTTTGACAACAGCAATAGTATTAATTTTGAGTTGGCAGAGGTTACCTAACCAACTATCATCATGTTTGGTACTGAGAGATATACCTTTCAATAAAATTATTGAAATGGCAATGAATAAGTAAATGTGAATTTAGTTCTTAAGTCCCAAGGAGTGACAGGGGAGTAGTTGCCATCTTTTAGTAGAGTTTTGCTCAATTTGATCTATTTACAAAATTGGGACTTCCAGGGTCAGAGTTATTAACTACCTGTAAATTTGCAGACTATCAAGAAAATTCCTTGCTCACAAACTTCATTTAAGGTATTCTTTCTACAGAAGTGTTAAAATATCTGGAAAAGTTTTCGTTTCACCTCACCTGACTGTCAAGTTTATATGGCCCATTATAAATGCAGTAAACCAGATGTTTGTTTGATTTTTTTAAAATTAGATTTTTAAAAAGACTATCACCTTCCATGTTAGGTTGCTATGCTACAAAACAAAATATATCACAGGGACAAAGTGCATTCTAGAAATATTTGGGTGGATGGATTATATAAACCCTTATATTAAGTGTTCATTTATTACATAATTTATCTATTGACTTCCCAGGTCATTAAAATAAGTCATAAACAAATATAAATATAAGTATTATCACTAATAATTTGCCAGTGAATTACATAATGATTTTCCTCCAAATGTGAACACATTATTAGCAAATTCTCAACAGACACATTTGCTATTCCACACAATATCACCAACACAAGATTTAAATAAACATCCTTTGTTTCACAAGAATTAATTAACCTTCTTCAAAATTAAAGAAAGCTAAAAAATGAATCAAAATAATTAGAAAGTTTGACTTAACTGGGTAAAGAAACATTTGGAGGATGGGTTCATCTTCCCACCTGTGAAAAGCTCTAACGAATGAAAAATACCGTTGTTCTTCCAACAGTTCTAACAAAACCACTGATGAAAATATTTCTGATTATTTTTAGTAGCAAGGAGAAATTTAAAAGCAGTTGTAAAATCTCTTGCAGTGAGGGATAGAAATAGTGGTAACATTTATGGGGCGGAAGGGGGGTGTGAGTCAAGTTGTCTCCTGCCCTAATCAGGTACAGACAGGACAGGGAAGAGCCACCTTACTATGTATAATGGACCAGAATTCCCCCTGCCTACTGTATGTTTCTTCATCTAATAAAGAGAAGCGCTAGATCAATTTTCCTGGGTAGGTGTAACTGGTGAGTAGAAAATAGATGTGTCAGAATCTGTTACACAGCATCAGAATCTTGCATCTTTTCTTGGTCTGGATTCTGTATTCTTTGTGTGTTGGTATTTTGAGATGTGGAACAGTGTTTTAGCCTTTGTATCCTAGAAGCATTCATTGTCTAGGTATTAAAATTTTAAATAGTTCTTTTGAGCTGGAGAAAACATGAGGACACCACAAAATTAGGATCCCAGATTGCACATCAATCAATTTATTATTTTGGGAAAAATGGTTAGGCATTCCTTCACAAACATAACTATAAAATTTGTCACAAGCAAACTTTAAGAAAAATTAATTTCTAGTGAAGAAAAAGCATTAAAATGTCAGACAAGCAATTATAAATAAACTTTTTTTCAAATTTTATTTTAAAGAGGGTACAATCAAACACAACAAAACAGATCAGAAGAAAACAATGTAAGAGACACAGATTTCAAAGCAAGACAACAGGAAATCTTTACTGGCTACCATATTGTCTCTTGTTTTATTCTAAATAGTTGTCCATATCTTCACACAGCGAATTCATACAAAACAAAATAGTATTAAACTGATCAGAACAGGATGAGGAAGGCATTTTAGGTGTTCAAGATCAGACAATAGGGAAGTCAACAATGGCTGCCATAATGTCTCTCATTCTCTTCAAAATAGCTGTCCATATCTTCATGTATGTTGAAATTAAACAAAACAAAACAGACTAAAATCACTCTGAACTAAGAATACCTGTATTGTTGGATTTCACAGCATGATGCTACAGAATCAGCACTGGGTACCTTACCATCTCTTTTTCTTCAAAGTAGCTGTGCATTTCATCATGCATTATATAATCGATTCTCATAAACTGTTTAGGAGAAGTTCTACGCATGGATGATTCTCTACATGTACACCTGCCTTTTCTGTAGTAGAGAGAAAAGCAAAACAATTTAAAATGAATTCCTAGAAAAACACAAACAAAAAAGACAAATAAATACAATAGCAAAGAGCCCAAAACACTGACAATATAGGCCTTGAAGGTGGTAGGAGCATAACTGAGGTTGTTGTTTTACATAATGATCCTCACGAGTTCCTCAGATCACCATACAATAATATGCACAATTGTTCCAATCCTATGAATGTTAACTATTTTGTCCCAAAAACTTATAGAGTTTGTAGCACAATCAAATTAGCTATTCTAAATGTGTTTATATAATTTTAGATAGTTTTCTTTTCCTTTTTCTTTTTCATTTTCCCTTAGATATGATTTTTCCCCTTTAAGCAGATTCTTATCCTTCCACTGTATTTATTGAGATTTTTGTATCTTATGTACTCTTATACTAGGGTGGCTGTACGATATTTACACATGTGAGTTTGATTTATTTCACTTATATGATCTCGAGTTGTATCCATTTTCTTATAAATATCAATGTGATCATTCTTTATAGCTGAGTGGTACTCCATTGTATAAAAATACCACATTTTTTTTATCCATTCCTCAGTTGATGGGCATTTAGGTTGTGTCCAAGATCTGGCTATTACAAAGTGTGCTGTTATAAACATGGGTGCACATATATCACTGTGGTATGATGATTTCGGCTCTTCTGGGAATATGCCCAGAAGAGAAATAGCTGGATCAAATAGGACCTCCAATTCCAGCTTTTTGATAAATCTCCAGACTGACCTCCACAGTGGTTGCACCAGTCTACACTCCCTGTCGATGTCCGCTCCCGGCCGGCAGGAAGGACACACGACAAAGTCTGGCAGTGGACAACCTTTTCTTTTATTTTCCTTCTCCGTACAGCCTGCCCTGGGATCGCTCCCAGCCGAAGCCTCCTCTGGTCCACTCTCCGCGGCTCCTTTCGGGCTTCGCTCCGAAGCCTCTACCGGTCCGCTCTCCGCGACTCCTTTTGGGCTTCTACTTCCGGGCTTCTTCTTCCCCCCCAGGGGTGGCACCAGTATATATACGGATACAGTGTCCAATCATGTTAAAGTGAGCAAGGCAAGCTGATTGGCTAACATCATCAGTTGCCAGGCAGACTATATTGTTGAGCGGGTTGCTTACGCGGTAAGCAGGAAACTAACGTGCTCGATGGGAGGGGTAATCTACCTCAGGCTTTACTCTTTACTACAGGCCTCACGTCCGCCAAGTGAGGCGACCGGGCTCGGGGCTGCGGCTCCCAACAACTCCCAACAGCAGTGCAGGAGAGTTCCTTTTCCTTACAGCCTCTCCAGCATTTGTTGTTGGTAGTTTTATTGATCTGGCCATTATTTCAGGAGTGAGATGGAATCTCAGTGTGGTTTTAATTTGCATTTCTCTAATGAGTAATGATGCTGAACATTTTTTCATGTATTTATTTATCATTTGTATTTCTTCATTTGAGAACTGAGTATTCATCTCAGATGCCTGTTTTTGGAATGGGACTTTTGGGGATATGATTTTTAAAAATTCTTTATATATTCTAGACAGAAGTCCTTTGCTGAGGGACAGTTCACTAAGATTTTTTCCCAATTTGTGGGTTTTCTTTTCACTATGCTGGAGATTTCTTTCAACATGCAAAATCTCTTTAATAGGATGTGATCTCAGTTACTGATTCTGTGAAATATTTCGCATGCTGTTTGATTCTTGTTCATGGATTCTCTACCTATCCCTATGTCTTCAAGATTTCTACCTACTTTGTCTTCCAATATATTTAGTGTTTCTGTTTCAATACTTAAGACCTTTGATCCTTTTAGACTTTAGTTTCATACATGTGATAGGCATGGGTCTAGTTTAGTTTTTGGCATATGGAGAGCCAATATTTCCAGCACCATTTATTAAAGAGTCTATCTTTCTTCCAGTGGATGTGTTTGGTTCCTTTATCAAAGATAAGGTGGCTGAGTATGTTTGTGGTTGTAGTTTTATCTTCTAACCTATTCCATTGATCTTCAGATCTGTTTTTATTCCAGTACCATGCTGATTTTATTGAAGTAGCTCTGTAGTATAACTTCAAGTCAGGGATTGTGATGCCCTCTGCCTTGCCTTTGTTGCTTAGAATTGCCATTGCCATTCTAGGTTTCTTTTGGTTCCAGATGAATTTTAGGAGTGATTTCTCTAGATCTGTGAGGTATGCTAGTGGTATTTTGATTGTGATTGAATTGAATCTGCATAACAATTTTGGGAGAATGGCCATTTTCGCAATGTTTTTTCTTCCTATGCATGAACAAGGGATGTCTTTCCATTTTCTCAGATCCTTTTCAATTTCTTTTTTCAGGGTATTATATGTAGATTACTATTGAGAGATTTATCTTGTATCTCTGACAGCAGGATCATGTATAAATAACTCACACTAGTAGGACTCCTTACATGGTCCCATCTCCAACATAAGAGCAATGTTGTGCCATTCAAACATACATTCATCATACTCCTTTGAATGCCTATCTCTGGATCTTGTACCTTATCATATTAAAAGACATAAAATATATTTTAGGCCCTTACAATTACCACCTAGTAAGTGCCTTCACCCAGTACTGAATTCCACTAAAGTAACTATCAAATTCACTACAATGCTTCACTGACTTTATTTGCTTAATACCTGCCTCATCTCTAGATTGTAAAGATCATGGTGAGCTGAGGGCATGTTTTGTCCTTTTTTGCCCCACAAGGATGTTAGCAGTGACTAGCAACTAGTGAGTATTCAGTGAATGTATGTGAAATGAATATGAATGAATGCATGAACAGATAAATGAATAAAGAAACAAAGATGATGCCACAACTATTACTTTGAGTCACTCAGAATGGTGATGCGTCATAATTTTTATGTTAGAGAGCTGTTCCTCAGTAACACTGAAGTGGTTCACAATGCAATGTGAATGCCATACGTATTATTTTATAATTATTGTCTATAAGTAACATACACACAGAAACCTTGCCATTTGTATTCTTCACCCAATTCTTAGTACCTAGCTTAGTGACTGTCATGTAAAAGGAGTTAGATCAATATGTATTAAGTAAATTAATAGGTAAGAAACCAACATTTGAGAACCTATTCCAGAATAACCAAAAATAATACAATCATGCGGGTGTAAAATTTGAGTTCAAAATAGTACAGTCAATAGAATATACCCTGAAAGTTGCCAGGAGGTTGCTTCTGTAACTAAGAGTTCAGAGTTAGATTCTTGAGTAAATAAATTTGGGAATCATTTTCTGTTAGGTTCAGAGCCTGATTCACAGAAAACATTAAATAAGTGTTTGTTGAAAAATTGCCAAAGGCAGAAATGCTTGAGAAGAAGGGATCAAGAGAGAAAGTTTTATTTCACAATATCACACTTCTTTGTTGCTATAGACAATAGATTTTTTTGCTAAAACCTAAACAGTAAATTTGACTTTGCCTTCCATAATAATTAAATCAAAATATTTTCATATATACAATATGTACAACTAATTCTTAATCTTTTAAAAATTGTGCTCAAATGACTTTAAAATAGTCACCACTCATGAATATTTTGCCTAAATTTGTTAAAATCACCATTTAATGGTAATGGCTTACTTGCATAATTGCAAGATCTTCAGAAGTTAAATCCAGGGATTGACTTATGTTCCTCCTCTAAATGGAGATCTTCATTTTCCCTTTTTGATTGCTATTATAGGTAGCCAAAATGAGAAATGCCTTTTCATTTCATTTCTATAATATTACACTGGACGATTATTAAAGTTGCAAAGTAAGAAGGAAACTAAAAGACAGTTTTGTGAAAGGTGGGCGTGGTGGCTCGCACCTATAATTCCAGCACTTGAGAGGCTGAGGCAGGAGGGTCATTGTGAGTTTAAGACCAGTCTAGGCTGCAAAGTGAGCTCAAGACCAATCCTGCAATGAGAGGCCCTGCCTCAAAAAGACAAAAAAAAAAAATAAAAAACTTTATGTAATGCCTTTATTTTACAAAAAAAGGCATTTGAGTCAAAGGAAGAAAATAATCATTTTTGCCAATTTCTCAGAATACTTTCTGTGTGTTGTAAACTGAAAGTAAAATAGCTCAATAGATTTTTTTTTCTTTTGCTTCAGTTGCTAAGAATTTAGTCTCACTGTCTGCATGTGTCTCTTATAAACATCTGGGCAGTATGTGTTCGCAGTGAACTATACCCCATTCTTCAGTAAAAAAGTTTATTCCAAGTTGTGACTTAAAAATAAGCCAGTTCAACGCATTTCAAAAGAAACCAATATAGCTAAGGAGCTTTTTAAAGCAATAATTTCTTATAAAATAATTGTATTTAGCAACTAAGCTTTAGAGCATGCTATTGTCTTTGTTGCCAGTGGTGGTTCAGAAATAGATTTAGAAAAATAATAAATGTCATGATATCTTTTGACAATTGGTACAAATAAAAAGAGGAAGAATTTTACTTAAAATGTACTATAAATATGCTGTTAATGAGGGCAATGCTCTGAAAAAATTTCTTTCTAAAATAACCAAAAAATGTTAGACAATGTATGTTATTATGTTAGAAAAACTTCAACAATGACTGTACTGCCTAAGTGAAGTCAGGACATTAGCCAGAGCACACTGTATTTATTCTTAGTATCTGAACAGACTTTAGCCCCAAAACTTGTGCAAATGGTGTGTGACTATCTATCAGGAGAGATGGCCAGGTACATGTTCTCCTGAAACGTTGTCAGCCAGTACACCTCACACTCCCCTGAGATCAATCAGCAAGCTCGACGAAGGTTCAGTGCCCAGTTTTTACCTATTCTAGTCAAGTATCCTCATTTTTAAAATGGAAACATTAACAGTATCCAGTTCATTGAATTTCGACTAGAAGTCAATAAATATAATTTTTAAATACTGTCAATATAGTATCTCTAGTTACTATCATTGTTCTTTATTATCATTTATGCAATAAGCACTGAGAATAGATAGGACCACCATAGTACAAGTTATGGTCTTTGGCTTAAAAAGAAAAATAATGAAAACCAAAATAAAAATTTCCACTAGGTCTATCCTAGAAGATGATACTTCTGATTTTTTAAAAAATTAATCAGCTCAATGTAATATATTTAGCTTATATAACTGAGCTTTATAAATACAGATTTTTGAAGGGTCCGTGACTCACACAGGGGTAGTCACTGGTGTTTCCTAAGGAAAATGGATCTTAAACTGGAAGTGATAGATAATATTGAGCTATGATTTCATTTTTTGCTAGATAGCATTTTAGTCTGAACTTTCAAGTCTATTTACTCAAACTGAAGTTCTGGTACTGAAGTAAACAAGTTACAGTTTCATTACATGGATACAGAATAAAAGATATTTTATCTTCTGTACACCTTGATGTTTCATAGCTAAAATTATGTTGCTATTCTACATGTCTATATTACTTGTAAGACTATACTTGTTTAAACAACAAACACTTCTGAAAGTAAATAATGACTTGGCATTAAGGAAGGGTCACTATTTTTAAGTATCTCATGATAACACTCAGGCAATCTAAGGCACTAGGGCAGAGAGAGAACCTGACATCTTTACCTTTTGGAGAGCAGGTCAGAAAATATCCACAGTATATTCTCAACCCTTAGTCACAGTTATTAACTCTAACAAATTGTTATTGAATACCTAAAATGCCAGGGCATAGCCATAATTAAACTAAGACCCTGTTTTTATGGGATTACATTACAGGTAGGAACAACATAAATCATGAAGTATAGAAAATTGTGTAAATAATCCAGAAATTTCACTACTGAGTATGTATCCAAAGGAAATTAAATCAATATATGAAATATATGATATCTGTATTCCTATATTTATTGAAGCATTATTCACAACAGTGAAGATATAAAATTAAATGACATATTCAAATGATAGATGAATAAGGAATATGTGGTTTGTATGCAGAATTATGTATTATTTAGTTATAAAAAGAAAGAAATCCTGTCATTTGTTATACAGTGGGTGAGCCTAGAGGATTTTATGTTAAGTGAAATAACCCAGGGACAGAAACTCACACAGCATGTGATCTCACTCCTAAATGGGATTTAAAGTAGTTTATCTCATGAGAGGAGAGAGGAGAGAGGAGAGTGGTGCCTACCAGGGGCTGGGATGGCGGAGGTAAGAGAGTTGAGAAGATGTTGCTCAAAGGTTACACAATTTCAGTGATGTAGAATAAGTTCAAGAGATCTAGTGTTGTACCCAGTGGTGACCAAGAGGAACAATGAAAGTATAGTGTATTCTTGAAAAATGCCCAAAGTGTAGATTTTAAGTGTTATCACCACATAGATATGCAAGATGATGAATATATTGACTGACTTGGTTTGATCATCCTTTAGTGTTGTTTGTTTCAAAATGTTATGTTGTACATGAAAATATATATATTTTATCTATCAACAGATCATTTCTGTTTTACAGTTTCTGAATGCTCTTGTTTATCCCCAAGATTTCAAGTCATTAACTTACTGATGATTCTGAAAAGTGTATCTGTAGTACTAATCTATTTTCTGCCACCTACCAACTGCCAACTGGTAATCTCTTATAAAACATCCCAAAGACATTGTCTTCTTTGGTTTTGTTTTGTTTTTGTTTTTGTACAAGGGATCAAACTCACAACCTTATACTTGCCAGACAGGCATTCAGGTCACTGAGCTAAATCCCTAGCCCTAGTTTTCTGAGACAAGATATCCGATACCACAAACTAAAAGGGAAAATATTATTTAGCTCACAGTTTGTTGAGGTTTCAGTTCATAATCAGCTGGCCCAAGGCACAGTAGCTTCACAGAGGAGAGCAATTCAAGGTAGGAGGAAGACAGCAAAAGCAACAAGGGACGAAAAGAGAGACAAGTTTCTTTCTGTACTTCATACTGTATGCGGTTTACTAGGATTAGGGCAGTGCCAATCCAATCGGTGGACCAATCCATCCATTACCCACCCTGAATCCTAGCACTTTTAATCCCAGAATTGTACTACAAATCAATCACACACTCTGGATTCAGCCACTGAAAAACTCCTATGACCACATGACACTTGACGATGACATCCAGACACAAACCATAACATACACTGAATGCTATGAACTCCAAAACTAAATCTAGTATTTTTTTCATAGTATCTCCATAATTTTTCATTGGACCTTAGTGGCACAGTTTATGCAGGGGCTCAATGTAAACAACTTTTCTTCCTCATTAACCATACACAATCATTTTCTCTACAGCAAAAAATTTTAATCTCCATCAATTTTCAATTCTGTCTCTTCCTTTCCATTCTCACCGACTTGGTCCAAACATTTCTCTCTTATCTCTAGATTTTTATCTCATGCTACAGATTGAATAACACAAAATGGAGAAATCACTTGGAGAACAGAATATGCAAGTTGTCTTTCAGTGAAAAATAACTCATAGTTACTAATTCATAGTAACTAGTAGTAATAATAGTAACTTGTAGTTACTCACAGTAATAGTTAACTCAGTAAGTAGTAGTAACTCCTAGTTACCAATAGGACATTCCCTCGTATTATCTAATTCTAGCCTTTCATTATCTTCCTAGCTGTAAAGCAGCTAGTCTGTCTCCATCACAGTTATTTCAACATTGCTTTACTCCGTAATGGTTTGGGTGCTTCTTGCCTTATTTTATGCATTAGTTTTAACTTCTAAATGGTTCCCTCATGAGTTAATAAATCCTTAATATGTTCACCTTTCCTGCCTGTGTAAGATCATGGTTTGACTTTCTCTAACATTATGTTTTGAATTCTCTGTTTAAACTCCAGAGTCTCCCCCAGTGTATACAGGATAAAATCCAAACTCCTTACCATGGCAACCATGGCCATTGATAAGCTACTTTCTATCTAAACCCCACTGTCTCTTCTGCTACCTGCAGCATATGCTCCAGCTAACCTACCTCCCTGGCTTTGACAATATTACATTTTACTGTAACTTTACCCATATTGTTCCTTTGCTTTGGGTCTAGACAATGCCTATTATTATGGCATTTCTGTTTTATAGATCTGCTTCAATAAAATGCTTGTACTCAGAAGGACTGTGCCGAGTTTACCATTAAAACTTTCACTTTTATCCCAATTTTCAGTCTAAAAAGATCATTTCTTGAACACCTATATGAGAGATAATACTGCTACAATAAGTGATATATAGCCCTGGTCGGCAAAGAGCTCACAATTTCCTTGAAAACATTATTCAAATCATGTTTTTGTCAAAAGATCATCAATTATTACCAAAGAACGATGCTTTACACTGTCATTTTCTTTCTTTTTCATTTGTTGGTGTCACCAATTTACCCTTCTGAATAAATGACTGTACTGAATAGCCATTTTTAATCATTCTCCTCACCTTAAAGGATATTCTTTGGACCACAAGTATAAGGTCCAAAGCAATTATGTCCGAATTGGGTCTAGCTACACTTGTTATTTGCAGACAAAAGAATGGGTCTGCTTATTTGAAGGGTTAAACTGTCTGTAGCTTCTCCCTCTCCTCACATCACATCTCCTTTTCCTTCTCAGAGGACTATAAGTTCCCAAAATACAGAATTTGCCAAAATAGCTTATCAATTTAATTAATTAATGGTTAAATGGATGAGTGAATTAATATGAATCAAACTCAGTGTTGAGTTGCATTGGCCCAATCAGGATGAATGAATCTCCATGGAACCAACATACATTACTGACTTCCTGGGTTACACACAAATGAAACGCCAGGATTCTTAATTCCCTCCCCAACCTGAAGAGCTTAATTAACATTAAACAAGATCACCTTCCTTATTCATATATGCCTCTTACTTTTGCATTTGACTGGTTAAATTTAACCTTACAGTTTTCATTCAGTGCATGTTTTATACTTGGTCTTTTAAAATTTTTGTTTTATATCTCTAGTCCCTCATTTCATATGTCACAGGAAGTTGAGTTGAAAAATAAAACCATCAATACAGCTATCTATATAAATATGGCTTTACTATTTTACTGTCTACATTAACGTAACTTTAACATTGTAGGAACTTCCTTTCCCGGGAAATAAATTTCAAATAACTTTATTGAGCAAACTTACTAACGATGCATAAAGTTTTCAATAATCTGTATCAACTACAGTTTATACCCCAGAATTCTTTAAATCTTTACCTCAAAAATCCTTATCTTTTTCTGTTAGCCAGTCATAAATGATGATGGTTCCTACAGAGTGCTTGCTAAGCCCCTGTGTGAAAAGACTTCCCTCACATCAGACCTCTGTATCTCTAAAAAGTCTCAGCTTTACTTTTTTCTCTCTAATGGACTACTCGTGCAAGTAGAGCTGTGTTTGCCTGACTTGAGAATAAACTCCGAGTTGTATTTTCACACATTTTTCTGGTGTTAATGTGTAGAAACCAGCATCTGACAGCTCAAATCTGATATAGTTATGAGACAAATATAGAATAAAGGGAAATCAGTTCACTTGCATGAATGATAAGGTAGCAGAATTATTTCCCACAGTAAGAGAAGACAGCTAAGTTCTTTACAAAGTCTTCCTCATACCTACAAAGCAGTAACCCTAATTCCTGGTTATTCATGATCCTCACTGTTACAAATCATGATTTCTACAGATATTCTTGTAATGGTTAAAGGCAATTATAAATAAAATGATAATTTTAGGGTTGAATTACAATTAAATGAGTTAATATGTGTCATGTGCTTTAAAAATGCCAGTGCATAACAGTGCGTAATAAATTGTTAAAATTACTCTATTTTAATTCAAAGCATTAGTAAGAATATTGACAAAGACTAGAAGACTACAAGAATTTAGGAATCTTATGAAAGCTTCCAGCCTCCTCCTATTTGATAAAAATGAACTAGTCAACAATCTTCCTGGTATAGTGCTCAACAAATTGTGAATTTAAATAGCCATACTATAATTTAGTCTGCATTTCCCTGCCTTAATAACCAAAATATTTTGAGAAACAGCATCAAAAGTTTTTTTCTAACTTTTAAATGCAATAATCCTATCAAAAAGGTAAGCATGGTTTGTGGGTAGGATTTGTTCTTACTGACTTATTGTTATAGATTAAAAACTGGTGGTCAACTTAATGCCAGTGGAATTAAATCACCATGATGCTGAAGTAGATGCTCCACCTGAGAAAAGTTGCCAGCATAAATAGAGACGTGGAGGAGAAGAAGGGCATTGAGGCGTTGTGGTATCATTAAATATTGCTGTTTGAGCCACTGATTCTCCTGGAGAAGCTCTAGTGTTTACATTGAGCATCGATTCCTGGCTCTGGAGAGGAAGACATGTGCCACTTGGTCTCCAGGAGAAACTCATCACACTGGCCTCCTAGCATATACTGGACTGTGCTTAGCATTGGAGGAGCTCGGGACCTCCGTGTCATTGAGGATGGCTATGGTGCTTTTAGGACAGCCCTGATCTTTGTCATAAGTGTGACTTCTCGGCTCCAGTGTAGAACCCTCAACCTATCAGCACAGCTCCTTCATCCTGCTGGCATAGACTTCCTAGCTTGCACCACTGACCTTTGGGCCTTCCCAGCAGAGATCCGCAAAAGATACTGGCATGAGTCCTTCTCGTGGGCTCTAGACCTCCAGTTGGACTTGTGGGAGGCATTGTCATGGGCTCTGGGTTTTCATCTGGACTCATATAGAACACTGCTGTGAATTTAGGCTTTTGGCTAAATACTCTATGTCGTTAGAGTTGTGGATAGATTTCCTGCACTTCCTTGTGTTAACTCTGGGTGACCATCATGAATAATATTATAAATTCTATGTCCTGATTTTAATTGTTCTCTGCACAGTCCCTGACTACAACACTTATTTTTGCATTAACCTGCAGGTTGGCAAACCTCCAAGGAGGCAGGATATGCTATTCAAAATGGGAGACATTTAGGCAGTGGTTGAAGGGAGTCATGTACACTGGGACCTGAGTCCTTGTGGTATTAGGGAGCAGAGAAGTCTTCCTGTAGAAGTTGAGGAGTCACAAAGTCAGACATTAACTTCTTCACGAACATTGGAGATAGCAGTTCGAACATCATATTTTCCTTTTCAAAATGGGGAGTTAGGAGAGAGACACCAGATCAGCATTCCTCAGAGTTCTTGTGTTTCTATAATTGTCCAAAGGCCCAAGGCAACAGATCACCAGCCTGACCTATGGATTTATGAGACTCCTTGCGCCATGTTGGGGCCTGGGATTTCAGCCTGGGCTCACTTCACGCCTGGCTCCAGTGACTCTTGCACAATCTCTGAAGCTTGCTTCCTTCAGGCTTAAATTTGCAAAAAGAAAAAAGAAAAAAGAAAAAAAAAGTAGAAAAAATGCAGAAAGTCCCAGGAAGTTCACACTGCCTGCAGGAGTGTGAACTCAGTCTTTGCTGTATATTGCAACAAAATGTGGTGACATTTCTAGTGGGATGTTAACACAGGGATGACCTGCTTATTTCCATTTCATTATTCAGACCTCATTGGAGCACATTCTAAGGTTTAATGCTGTGACTAAACTTTAAGAAAAGGTAACTATTTTGTTTCTGCCAAAAAACTCACTCTCTCTAGAATATCTGCATAAATACTGTGTTGTTTTCATATAATGCTTTTTAAAAATACTCTAAATACAAGCACATGACACTCAACACATGACAATCCTCCAACTCACAAATATAGAAGTGCTTATTAGGAATATTATGGGTGTTAAAAACACTTTTTAAATCCCAGTTCTATTGCCTTTTAAAATTAGGGAAATAAGTCTTTTGTTTTAAAAAATATCTGCAGCTTTATATTTAAAATATACATTGAGGCTGTGGGATTTCTAATTTATTTACCCAAGGCAGAATGAAATTCTCCTGTCTGAACAACGATCAATTCTTTTCTTTATCTTTCGAGGTTATCTAAAAAACAGAGTAACTTCTCTCCCTTGTCAACCATTTTCTGTTATCACTGTGGGGAAGAGAAGATAAAGGACAAGAAGAGAAAATGGGCTAGAGAAAGGAGAAAGCTGCCCAAAATGCAATTGTAATAAAATTACTTTGAATATAACCATGATATAAAATTCAAATCACAATGCAGAACAAAGAAAGCTACCTGTTTATGGCACTGTAAGCTAACAATGCCCAGAATTCTCTTGATGGTGCTTCAGTCCTCAACCAACATTTCTTATTACAATCTGGGAAATAAATGCACTATAACTTCCTCTCATCTACATAACCTGGAAAAAATCTTGTGAGATAATAATTGAATCTTAGTAACTCAAATGTCAGGAAGGGAAAATAAAATATTGGGCTTATATAAACAGTCATTCCCTTAGTTGGGCATGGTGGCTCATTGCCTGTAATCCCAGCACTCAGGAGGCTGAGGTGGGAGGATTATTGCAAGTTCGAGACTAGCCTGGGCTTCAAAGTGAGCTCAAGGCCAGCCTGAACTGGATGGCGAGACCTCGTCTCAAAAAAAAAACAATCATTCCCTCCTGATATTTCTTAAAGCAAACGATTTTTTTCCTTGACAGTTTAGATTTCTTCTAATTGTGCATTTTTTAATAAAATCCCTAGAAAGATGTAAAATTCATCTGTTTTCATTTTATTCTAACAAGAAAACAATAAATCAAACTATTACAGTATCAAACTCTAAGTGAATATATTGGCCAGAATTATTTGATGTGAATATTTTTACTTTTAAAAAACCCATGCCTTAGTTTGGCATATTTGCCTTTGAAATTACATAAGGATTGTTTAGATTATACATTTGTCTATCAAGCCTATATATGTGAAGGAAAATGTATTTGATATGGTGAAGAATTTATATTAATAAAATTCACTCAGTCAGCTCCTATTCATATCATACATATAATTAAATGAAGCTAACAAAATGAACAGTAAAGTTTCACACTGGCTATAAATAGAGGGGCTAGTGTGAATGTTTGTAAGATTTATATATCTCAAGTTCTTTCCATAACATGTGCTTGTTTACAATTAAATTTACATATTTCACTAGCAGCAGGAGAGAGTGCCCATTTTACAGCATTTCAATACTATTATTTCTGTTAAACACTTGACTGTTTAAAGGTTACCAAATGATACCATTGTTAACTTAATCATAGATGTTAAATAGATATAGATACATGGGTATAGTTATACAATGAAATTTACTGTTTAATTTTACTGTGGCCAATTTAAACCATGTAAAAAAAGAATGCAATATACCCGCACCAGGATTAAGCAATTAATTAACTATCTTTATTTTTAACCTCTAAATGATAGCCTTTTTAAAGCAATGTTATTTTCATAACCCCAGAATTATAGTAATCTCTCAATGTAATCTAATACATTAATTTTCTAATATATCCAATTTTCCTCAATGTCTCAAAAATGTCCATTTGTATTTAGTTTGCTTGGATCAGAATTCAAAATCCTCACCTTGTACTTAGCTGATACACTTCTGTCTCCTGAGGTCTCTAAGTCTATAATAGTCCCTCATCTCTCTTTCTCTCAACTCTCTCTTCTTTCCTTCTCTATTTTTTCCCTTCTTCCCGCTCTCCCTCTCTTCCTCTATCTCTTCAATACCTGGGAGTGAACCCCGGACTCTGATACGTGATAGGCAAGAGCTCAGCAACTGAACTACATTCCAGAGCTTTTGAAAATTTTATATTGAAACAGGGTCACAAGAAGTTGCCCAGGCTTCTCTTGAATTTATGATCCTCCTGCCTCAGCCTTACAAGTGAATGGGATGGTAGGCATGCACTCCTGTATTTGTTAGTTCTTTCCTGTTCAGATTAATGCTTATTAAGAGAAAGTAATACATTTGTTCCTGTAATAATTCCTCTCCTGGTGATGTTTAAAGTGGTTCATTGGATCCTACATTTCCTATAAACTAGTCATTATAGCTAGAAGGTTGATTAGTTTCAGATCGATTTTTTTGGCAAAAATTACTTAAAAATTATGCCATTTACTGCTTATTGAATCACATCAAGAGATTTCTATCATCTGAAGTTTCATTTTTGAATGCCATGTTTTAGTTTAGTTTAAATTTGATTTATTTCAATATTCTATTCTTATTGTGGTTACAATTCTGTTCCATAAATAAAAACTTTCTCTCATCAGCTTCAGTTATCCTGAAAAACAGTCCATGGAGAAGGTAATATAAATGTTTAAAATTTTCCCTTTATGCTTCACTTATTCCATTTGAGTTACTGACACAGGAAACACCAAAGTTAGTCAATCAGAGTTAGCTTTACTTTTGAGAAAATTTTAAGATTTTGGATTTTTATGTATTTGATAATCAGTATTAAACTTTTTTTGCTTGATAGTAAAATTATCCCATTTTTGGTTAATAAGAATGTCTTCAGATTGGCCCACATGGTTTTTGTGTCATTTGATTTCATTTTGTTTACATTATACAATATTGTATACAATTGTATACAATACAATATTGTACAATGCAATACAATTATATTGTATTGTATATAATTTTTATACAATAATATTAGATAGCTTTCTTGCTATCAAACAAGTTTGTTTTGTACACTTTCTGTTCCTATTTAGAAACAAGCCATTTCTTCAAGATTCCTGATTTTTTTAATATGGGATGATATTAGAAGAATTATGAATATTAATTACTACAGATTACTAATTCTATAGAGTTAAAGTGTACAGAAATAAATATTTTTAATAAAAGAAAAATAAATCTTGACTTCACTAATATTCCCAACTCATATTATATAATTACAGAAATTTTACTTATTTATTTTTATATACTTTTTATTGTCTTACTCTGAAAACTATGATTCCTACAAATACTTTGCTATATTTCACCTTATCATAATACTGTTTTCCAAAATAAATAGCAAGTCCTCTAATTATAAGATTTGTTGATTTTTTTCTTTGTCCTAAGTTTGTACAGACAAAATACTATATTTTAAAACAGCTTGAAATGATTACTCCCCATGTAGTTATTACGGCAACTTGTTATATGGTTAGATTCATTTGTCTCAGTTTATTTTTGATTTGGGGAAAATTTTTTGGTTTGTACTTGATTTGATTTTAATTCCATAAAACATTAAACGGCTCCTTATTCAAAGCTATAAAGCAAAATAGAACACTCACTTCCCACACTCTACATTTGTGGATAAACAGTTTTATTACCATGAGTTTATTATTTCATTGCTCCTTTTAAAATGCAAATAACTATAGATGTTCACATTTTATTCCCCTTCCTATGCAAAATATAGCATTCCAGATAGTCTCTTCTGTTTCTTATAAATGCATTTTTATAGTTGCTGTGTTTAAGTCAGAATCCAAGCAAAGCCCATGTGCTGCATGTGGAATTAAGTATTTCTAATGATAGAGTTTGCTGAGTTTTCATGCATCTGTAATGTTAATCTTTCCAACCAGATTCTAAACACTGTCAGTATAGAGATCCAGTGCACTTTTCACTATACTTTCTACTCTCAGCTCAGGGCTGAATATGTAGGGAGTTCTTAAATCATTCATGTTTATGTATTAATCAAGAATATCTTGTATATCCTGTGATGACATAAAACGGACCAGCCTCTTTTATAGCTCTATAGTTTCCCGCACAAATTGTAACTCTGTTTATACAACACATTTCATTTGTTCATTTACTACTCTTATTTTCCATTCTAGAAAGTAAAACTTTTAATATCTAGAGACTAAGCACAATTCATCTTTGGTTTCTCAGGGTCTACGAAGGTGCTTGAAAGGTGCAGATATTTGTGAGATATTTGTTGAGTTAAACTGAATCCATAGGCCCTAAATATCATTACCACTGAATCGTAACCTACTTTTGTCCTCTTTTCTCATGCTCAGTTCTTAAACAGCTCATCACTATTTGTCAGTTTCTCATTTCATAGTCTGTGAAATGTGGAATAATAATAGATTTGAAGTGGAAATTTTTTTTAAAAATTGGTGCCTTCCTCAAGAAAATAATTTAGAGAAAACACTGCTTGAATCTTCTAACAGAGACTTCTAATAAAAAGACCATGTCTTCAATCTGAAATTTCTCTGATCACTAAACAATTTGTGTCTTCAAAATACATCTCAAATTCTACTTACATTTACATTTAACTCAACATCTTGTTATATTTTACCTGACATCATTCCTTATCTATTCCACATGCCTTTTAATAATGAATTAATAAACTTAAGTGTTTTTTTTTTCATTTTGAAATTAGATTTCTAATTTTGAAATTAGATTTTGCTAAATTGCCCCGGCAGGACTCAAATCTGGAATTCACCTGCCTCCCCTTCCTCTTTCTTTCAACGCTGCTACTCTGTCACATTTTGATCCAGATTTCCAGGAGCATTTTCTCAGAAAGCTCTGAATGTGCAGAAACATAAAGATATTCATGGAGCTTTGTTTCCCAACAGTCAACATTTAGCCTATTGTATATTTTATTATCGATCTTGTCCATACTCTAACTCAAGTATAAGATACATACACACGGGGGCTTTTTTTTCTGTTTTATTTTACGTTGTGTTTCCAGAGTCTAGAACTATGCTTGACATACAGGACATGCTCAACAACTTGTTACATAAATAACTAAAATTTTGCAGAAGGTCACTTACAAATGCCCAGGAGGTTAGGCTGGGGTGGAGTCACATGTCAGCAGGTCCACTGAGGCCTCCACTTGACCACAGGGCACCTACAAGGGACAACATGGCCACCACTAGATGCAGTGCATTAGTGCAAGGATGTTACACATAGGGGACAGTGCTTTCCATCCTTGTCACATCAAGAAACCTGTTCTTCCATCCTTTCTCTCTGACCCCAAGCAAGAAACAGTGACCAGTATTCTTCCTAAAGCCACTGAGAACTTTTTAGAATTGTTTCTACTTATCCTGAAACACAGAAAAAGTTCAGATTTGCTGAATTAATGTGGTCCCCAAATCCCTTTTTTGTCATAATTTTCCTTACTTTTAACCTCTGCAATTCATATCTGTCCTTCACCACTGAATACATTTATCAGATCATTATTACGTTCCCAATTATATTTTGGAAAAGTATGATCTCAAGGATGAGAAAGGACACATTTGTCACAAAACAAATGTAAGGCAGATAGGAAGTGCAGGTTTCTTGGGAGGAAGAGAAACATGTACAGCAGGTCCTGTTCCTTTCTGGGTTTCGTCAATGAGCAAACGTATCCCTACTCATGACTTTGAAATCCTGAAAACTGGAACATCAGTAGGAGGATCCTGATGGCAGTTTTCAGCAGCTATATCGGCCATTTTTTTAATGTATTAGATACTTTCATAGCATCCTGTTCCTCTTCTTCATGCCACTAACCACAGGAATAATTTTGTATTTACTTGTGAGTGATCCCTTAAGTGTGCTGTGATGATTAAGCATGTTTCTACGTAACTGGCTTTGGAGCCACTTGGAAGACTGATGGAACTCACATCTGAGTGTGTCTGGGGCAGCCCTGGAAGCAGGACCTTCGGTATCTATCCAATGCTTGGTTCCCCCCTCTCTTGCACTATTTCCCGACTCTGCTTCCTGGCCACCACAAACTAAGCAGCTTTGCTACACAGCGTGCTTCCAACATGATGTTGTGACTTGGAGCCAGCCAAACTTGGACTGAATCCTCTGAGAACATGAGCTGCGTTAGAACTCTCCTCTGATTTGTGCATGTTGAGTATCCCAGCAATAGGAAAAATGACTTATACAAGAGTCTTCCTAACTAAAATGTAAGATCCAAGAAGGCAAGGACTACTGCTGTTTTGCTCACTATTTTAGACCAGTACTTATGATTATGCCTGGGCCATAGCAGGTGTTTAGGAAACGTGAGGGAGGAAGTCATCTGTGCACCTGCTGTCTTCTTGTCAGAGACAACTACAGCTAATTCACCTTCTGTTTCAGAGATGACCTTCTTCCCTGGATAGCTTCACTGGGGAATTTCCTCCTTACCGTGGCAGAATCTTGAGTTAGAAAACTCAAAGACAGTCTAAAACTGCAACAGGTCTTCATAAACATTTCCCTAATCCTATTGCATTAGATTTCCTTTAAGTATTCCAATCTGTAAGCCAAAGAAGAAGTAGACTGTCGATCCTATAAATTGAAAGTTCACAATTTTAAGGTTCATAGTTGATATAAAAACTGCTGCGAATAGACTGAGGAATGTGGAAACACGGCTGCATTTCACTTGCTACCTGGCAGTCAGATCTTGCTATCCTGTTCCTCCTGAAGTGTTCTTTGACGAATAGTACCCCAGTGATCCTCAGGAGGCAGTGGTAGCCAGAGCTGTCCAGGCAGTAGCCTGCCCTTCTAACGGAGTGACGGATCTTGAGAGGGGCCCAGAGTGATAACTGCAGACATCTTTCTCTTTTATGATTTCTCTTTCTTTTCATTAGGTTTGACATTTTGGAGACGGAGCTTTGTAACTAACTATTAGCCCAAGGCAATGACGGGGAAAATGAGAACTCGCTGAAAAAGTGACCCCCATACCCAAAAACAAAGTGTGAACAAGTGTACTGATGGCCTGCCATGAAAGGAGCTCAAACTTGGATTTATGTCCAGATCCTGCAGCTGATTTGATAAAGTCAAATGAAACCAGAGCTTTCTACACTAGCAGGCAAGCCTAGGGACTTTCACAAAGAGAGATTTCTATTATTTTTATCTTTTTGTGTTATGGTATTTGAAATGAAAGTGCGTCCACTCAGTACCCACAAAAGAATATCTTTTGCTGTTCATGACAAGCTTGAAAACTTGGATCGTAATAAACAAGGGAAGGAGAGAAAATACAGCAAACAAAAGGTGCTTTGTGACGACAAAACTGGGCCCTGGGTCACACAGGGTGCTCTGGGACACATTCCGGCTGGTCATCAAAGCTGAGTGCGACCAAAACAGCTCTGGATCAGGGTATAGGTCCAGAAAGCCATCCATTTAACCATGTTGCTATTTGTTTGTTGGTTCAGCTGGAGCCCTCACATGCAGCTGCTAAGCTTTCAAGTTTGAGGAGATAAGGTGCTCCGAAATTTTTAGCTTCAATTCAGAAGTTTTTCTGTGTAAATTGTGGCTGCTTCAGGACACAGGGTTCACCCCAAGACACAAAGAACACCCTTTGCTCTCAAGAAAATTCCTAAAACTTTGTAAGAAAATATTTTTAGCCATTACTTCCAGAATACATGTATTTTCCTCTAACTATTTGATGAAGGGATAGAAAAGCTCCACACATGACACGTTGCCTTTTTGCACACAATAAGGTCAAATAAGTGTTACAGCCAGGTTATCCAATACCAGAAAAAGAGCAGAAAATAGTAATTCCCAACCAAGGAGAACTTAGCCCTCAGGTGACAAAGAATGCAGTTTTCCCAGTGCAAATAAATTCATTAGCCTAACAAATGAAGGAATAAGACAGCACATGAAAAAGAATTATCCCTGGTAATGTCTGTTCAGGCCCTGTGGGAAAGCAAGTCTACGAAAATTCCTAAGGGAATTAAAACACATAAACACATGTGCCCCACAAATGCACTGTTCCCTTTTCCCACACAAGGACCAGAGAGACTATTTGAAGAAATCAGTAATTTCTCCATTGAAGTATAATGATCATTGATAATTCAAAAATGATTGGTGCACAAAAAGACAAAGCGATAAAATATCCTTATTAAGAATACTCTCATACCTTAAATAGTTCTTTTTCTCCTCTGTACACAATTTGGTTCTTTTCCTTTCTTTTTTTTTTTTTTGGTATAAAAACATGACAAGCAGAAATTAAAGTCTCACAGCAGATCTTTTAAAATAGTTAACGACATGTAGATATTGAGACTAATATTTGAGTATCCCTAAAAATATTTTAATATGTGTTAATATCCTGGAATCTTGAGTTACTGAAGAAAAAAAAGACATAATCAAAATGTTACTTTCAAATTTATTTTTTTAATCAGTATTTGTTTTTTAGTTTGTTTTTTGTGCTGCTGGGAATCTAGCCCAGGCGATTATTCTACCAAAGTTGAATCCCCAGAGGCCTTTTATCAATATTTAAATAAGCAAGTGATGAGTTCCTTTTTGGATGAAAGGAAATTGTAAAAGACTGCCAGTAACCAATGATCAATGGTAATATTTATTGAGAAGGGGAAATACACAAACACCTAGCTAGGATTTTAAAAATACATAAAGAAGAAAAACAAGTAGGTCTTGTTTTTCAAGTGTTCACACGTGTTCAACTTAGTCATCTGAAATGTGAACACATAGAAAGGCAATTACCTTTTGTAGAAAATAATGTCAGATAATGAATATTAACTGTAAGTATGATGGCTTTTCAAGAGACCAAGACATTTCTCCATCTGGACTAGCCAAGAGAATGTTTTATGTTGCCAGTAGAGTGTGGTTAGGTTCAAAGACAGAACAGCCTGAGTTACGTAGGCAGTGCATCAATTATCTCTTTTTGTTTAAAAACTTGGGTTAAAATGATAATGATAACTAAAATAACCCAGGCTCTGTGGATTGACTGAAGCCATTTTCTTAGGCCAATATCTTGTCAGCTGCAGCTAGTTACTGTACTGTGTTCACCTGGCCAATGGGCTGGGCCAGGAGAGCCAAGCAGGCTGCATTAGCCTGGCTACTACCTCAAACGCCTCTCCTGTGCTTCTCCACCTGGCTGACTTGAGCTTGCTCATAGCGGTGGTCTCAGAGACTTCAGTGCGTTTACAGAAACAGCTTCGAAAAGTGAAGAGCCTGCTGCCAGTCTATTTAAAAACTAGTTCCAGAATAAACATAGCCTTACTTTTACTCCATTCTATGGTTAAAACAATTCACAAGCCACCCTACATTCAAGAGGAGAGGAAATAGATTGTCTTCATTTGTTGGAGCTAATAAAAATAAAGGAATTGATAGTGACCTGTCTTCATTTTTTGAGACTACAATAAACAAGGAAACAAAAAGAGAAGATATAATATAGAGCCTTCCTTGCATATTGACCACTGGAAATAAAAACCAATTTCTATATTTAAGAAATTTCTGAGTTTACCAGTATACTAACCAGAAGGGGGGAAAAAACTATTGTTTAACACTACTGTTCAAAGAATTTTCAATTTGTAGTTACTGTGGCCCCAGAGCTGTTTTACAATTGGTGCTTATTTCCAAATAAGATATGGGCATGAAAATAACCAGGAAAATAAGAGTTGACTACTCAAATAGATTCAAGAATATAATGGCAAATAACAGCATCTGATATTTACAGATTATAGAAATAGAAAAAAGATTGACATTCAGAATGCTACACAGAGGACTTGGAATGAATTTCAGTTTTAAAGTTTCTACTTTCCTTAATGTGAGAACTTTCCTTTGAAGTCTGATTGCTGTCCTGATGAGTGCCAGTCCCTCTAGCTCAGGTAACATTGAAATCTAAGTGTATGTGTCTATGAAATATCAGAAAGTGGAAGATGCCTCTATAGCAGCAACACTGTGTTATCAACTAAGTGAACTGAACTATGCTCCCAGTACTCCCAGGACTCTCTAAATTGTCATTGGTAAAATAGATGCACTGAAGTCTTAAGGAGAATCCAAAAAAAAAAAAAAAAAAAAAAATACTGCTACTGCTGTTTTTTTCCACTTGAATTCCAATCAGCTCAATGGTAGACTAAAAGTAATTGGCAAAGAAACAAAAATATAAGCTTTATTACAGATAAGGAGTAGGTCAGAATAGGTAGCTTATACCTATATAGAAATCCTGAGCTTCCCAATAGAGAAATTACCCAGCCAACTTTAGGACTCTCTCGGATGCATGGCCTATGAAGCCTTCTATATAGAGCAAATCAGACAGCAGCTCACTTAGAAAAAAAAAAAAGGCTCTTGGAATATCTGTCTGTTTTTTCCTTCCAGTCCATTCGCTTTTTCCTGCAAATGAGAAGTTAGAGCAAAGAGCAAAGAACAAGAATATTGACAAAAACTCTCTTTCCATGGTTTACTTTCTTCTATGACTTTTTAAAGTCAGGACAAGTTTACAAAAATTTTAAAGTTCATAAGCACACACAAGGTGAACATTAAAATCTAGAACATCTTGATAGTGGTCAACACTTTTAATACAAAAAGCCTCTTCCTATTTTATGTCTATCAACAGATGAATGGTGTCATGATTTATGTCAGTGATCTCCAAGCCACATGCAATTATGCGTTTGGGGTTGGTTCATTGTCTAGCACTCAGATTGGTGGTGTGAGTGCTATACCGCCTGGGGTGGAGCCAGGATATGATGTAAGGGCGGGAAGAAGGTGTGTGTGTGTGTGTGTGTGTGTGTGTGTGTGTGTGTGTCTCCCCCTCCCCCGCCCCGTCCATGCCTTACTGCTTGTGATGGCCATAAATGGGCCCACCATGCCACGCTGCCTTGGAGCCAACTGAGTATGGACTGAAACCTCCAAGAACTGTAAGAAATAAACTTTTCCTTCATTCATTTTGGCTGTCAGATATTTTGTTCCAGGAATGAGTGAAAAATAACTAAGACAAATGTATAAAGTATATGTGGTATTTACACACAAAGAAGTATGATCCTGCTATAAAAAAGGATAAATGTAAGTCATTTGTAGGAAAATGGAGTCACCTTGAGACCATAATGTTAAGTAAAATAAATGAGACACACAAGGTTAAATGTCACATCGTTTCTCTTAAATGAGAAACAGAGTAAAAATAAAGAGTGAAATACATGATAGTGAATGGGAAGTAGGGAGATAAATTGTTCTCAAAGGAGAAGGGATTCAAGAGATGGAGGACAGGAGAGGAATAAAAGATGAAAAACTGATTGAAATGTGTCCAATGCCATGCCAGGACAGCGTATGCACCTTTGAAAAACAGGTCCAGTTTGAACAACAACAACAAAAAAAACAGGTTTTACCCACATTCTATGGAAGATAGACTAGATGATGTAAAAATGAATAAAATATTCTGAGGTTTTAAGCTTTTAGGAAAATTGTGATTAATATGCTTCCAAATTTGATTATTGATTTTATAAACCAATTTACCAGAACATAAAAAATTCATGACTACTCAATCCTCTAGCTACCACAAAGTAGAGTTTGCAGAACCGAGAGCCTCTATCAGCTGAGTCCATTGACATTCCAAATTTACACCTATTCTGTCATGGGATTTGGGCTGGTGGTTTTTCTTCTTGTCTTCCCAGGCTTAATGCTCATGTTCCCACTCTCACAGTTAACCTGTTAATGCCCAAGCATATGCCACACCGTGGTCCATTCCTGCATTTTATAGTCTGACAGATATTCATCTCTGGCTCGCAGCTTGCAGGTGGGAGCCTCAGCCGAGGAGCCTTGGTGTCAGGAAATCAGCAGCTGCTCGTATATCACACCGGTCATTAGTGGAGGATCATTCTGGACCTTTGCCCACAGCTCCTTGCTATGGCAGGAGAAGGGCTATAAAACCCTAGGCCCTGTCAGCCGTTGTCACTTAGGTGAGAATTTATCAGGTCTCCGAGTGCCCTCTGACTGGATTATTATGAATAATGAATGAAGCTTTATGCTACACTGAAGCATTAATAAGATGGGAATGACTGGGAGAAATTCTGTGTACCAGGATTGCAGTCACTCTCTGGGTTAGTGAGCCCACAGCTGGTGGCCCTTCCCGCACAGTCCCTGCCGAATCTGTGACTGAAGAGGTCCTCCTTTAATTACAGAGTAAGCTTTACAGTCTGAGTTTCAGCCTGTGGGTGGTAATAAAAAACCAAGAATGAAGCTGAGTGAATCCACAATAGCAAAAGTAGACAAAACAGATTTTAGAGTCCCTTTATTTAATAAAAAAAGAATGTTTGATGTCAATCATCTATTTTTACTATCACCCCAAAGCAAGAGGTGAAATGTAGTCATGTGAGAAATTTTTAATGTGTAAATGCAAATCTTTCATGACTAAGATATTTAGAATTTGGAGGGCTGAATTCTGCCGCTTTTTAAACATGGCTACTCCTGTGCAGGTCTCAGAACTGCATGACTGACACTCTGGTAGGGACCTGTAGACAAGAGAGCATCCACAGGCACTCCCAGGCTGGCTGACGGAGGAGTGTTTCTCAGGTATGTCCTAAAGGAAATCAGCTTCTGAAACTGCGTGTTAGACTAAGTTCTTCCTGCAGGCCAACACCCGAATGACCACCTTCCCTGCTTCATCATCTTGGCAGTCTTTCAGGACATTCTGGTTACTTCCTTCAAAGTTCCCAAATTTTACTGAACATACAGGATCATCTATCTATCTCTGGAAAACACTGATTGCGTGAAGTAGAAGACGATCTATGCACTGATTTTACACTTGAGTCTCTTCCCAGGTTTCAAGGGCCAACGACTGAAAGCTGTGTTTGTCAGTTTGCCAACTGCCATAGACTCACTGACGAGCTTTCACTTAATTTAACCCCATTCTTCTGCATGCGCTGAGTCCTGAAACTTTTCAGAATTCTGGGAAATTTAGCAAAAGTTTTAAAAAAGACATTGACCCAATTGTAACCTGGAACATTACTTCAGCAACTCTCTGAGAAATGCTGAGATGCTGGTCCTCTCCAAAATGTGGATCCATGGCCTTAGGCTCTGCAGTTACTGATCAGCCTAAGAAATTCACTTAGTTTCTTCCATTCACATTTGTCTCATTTGAAGGAGGTGGAGAGGGTCTTACTACTTATCCAAGCTGAAAATCCTAAGATCCATAATTAAAGACACTCAGAACACGCACCTCTGCTACAGTTTGGACCATGAGAAGAAGAAGTCAGAGCCTAAAATAAACTTGCAAGTAATGCTAAGCCAATCTTCTCTGTTCTTGGTAGCAAGAAAGAAATCCATTCTTTGGTTCTTGAGGTAAATGGAAATTATCCAGTAAAATCCTTAACATTTGGTTCCCTAATAACTTGTATTTGCCTTCCAGTATATTTTTCCCATTTTCTTCTGAAATGGAATGGTTTTTTTTCCTCTTTTTTTCCTAGACATTTGTTGCAACCTAAAATTATATAGTCTTTACATGGAAGAAAAATTTTGTCTAAGCTTTCTCTCCTCAAATTCCCTTTCATATTAAAAAAAAAAAAAAAGCCTTCCCAACACTTTAATCAACCCCAAGTAGGGTCTGTCTTCCTCTGTCTCTGTCTCTCTGTCTCTTGTCTTGTCTCTGTGTCTGCTTTCATCTCTTCTCCATTGATTATATTGCCTTCCCTACTTATTTGGTACTTAAATAATAGCTTGATTAATTCAATATTCATGTGTAAAATTTATCTGCCTAAGACTTCTCAATACAGACATTTATTTGCATATTTCTTAGAAGTTCTCATAGACAATAGTAATATAGTATTTATTGAGCATCTACTGGGTCTCAAAATATGTGCTGGTTGTTATCAGTACAAAGATCATTGACATATCCTTATCCTCAAGAACTTCACAGTCATATCTGAGTACAACAGTAATTATGATTCAAATAACAACACTGTGGGAAGTCAAAATGATAGGGACTTGATGCAAGAAACATTAGTTAAGAATCTAAGGTAACTTGCAAATCCAAAGGACACTGAATAATTAGTTTGTTAATATCAGTCTTGAGGTAGATCTCTAGAAGCATAGGACCAGTCCTTGACCCATTTGAGCATTTTTAATAATTTGGGTGAAGATCTAAAGGCTAAGTCTCTTAAGATTATGGCTTACAGAAAGAGTTTCTCGAATTAGTAAATTAGGATTCAAGAACTTATTGAGTTGAAATGATAATCTGAATCTGGTAAAGTGAAAATTCTCCAGATGAAATGTATGAATCTTCTTCGGTGGCTATATGTTCAGTGCAAACATATTATGTATTAACTGAAGCGTAGAGGGATATAAACAAAAAGAGTACATACAGGGAAGGGAAAAGAGGCACAAAAATGACTCAAATTTGTGTCTTAAGAGGAGACAGGGAAGTAACTTGGCCAGTTTTGCCTAAAGAAGAAATGAAGCAGGAATCATTCATTGTCTCCAACTCCACTTGAAGTACTGTGGGAGAGAAATTAAGTTGCTTTTTGTAAGACAAAAGTCAGGAAGGTAAACTTCAGTTCACTCTAAGAATGACTTTTTCCCCAACTCCCTAACAAGATGGCTTTGAGAAATAGTAAGTATGACAGAGGAGATGAAAAACCCCCAACTTCCCGATGTCTCCTGTCTTTTCTTCCTTTTCTCTACAAATCACAAGTTATAATAACTCTAATTGTTTCAAGAATGCTGTAAATATTTTGTTTGTGAGTATAAGTTTGTTTAACAGCTACATATATTAAGAAGCTATCTATATTATTCCAAATATGTGATACCACATCTGTGAAAGCTCTAACCCTATAAAACTCCTTTAAAAGATGTCATTAGAAGGGCCATTCACTAAATATCTTCTGAAGGTGAAGCTTCACTGAGGAGCTGAGCTATTGCCTGAAAGAAAGTTCCCTGTAATTGTTCACAGAGGGGCAGATGAGGTGTCCTCCTTGGCTCACCTCTGCCAAGGGGAACACGGGCCACAAGCAGGAAGACCATCAATGCATCACAGAGACAGAGGCACCAAGTAGCTGGTTATAATCCCTTCTGTTCATTTCTCCTACAGAAGGCAGTGTGGCACAGGACTTCCCATCTCAGCGTTCACTGTTTTAAGTTACCTTTGGGATAAAAACTGAGTTGCACTGAGAAAAAACCTAGCAACCATAACTGATGAGTTGAAATTCTGTGAAACTGCTGTATAGTGAGTTACCAGTCACTGGCCATGTTCAGTACACCGGGCTTCATAGAGACCACCAGACTCCAGCACCACCCGGGAAGTAATGAGGCAACTATGACCACTCTTTCCAATTCTGGGATCCCAGGTTTTAAATACCCTTAGATATTGTGGTTGATGCATTTATATTCTTCCTTTATGGGTCTCTGTGGATGTCTCTGTGCATCTGAGGAAGATTTTTTGCATACCCTACTAAACAAAAGTAAAATCCTACGTTCACTCGTAGAAGTCTAACCACCTGCCTGAATCATAGGTAGCCGAACAACTTTTTGTGATCTTGTGATGAGTTTGTTGTGCACACAACCTCCAAGAGCACAGGTCCACAGGGCTGAGGGTGTGTGTGTGCCATGTATGGGCAAAACAGTCTCTGCAGAAACACACTGCCTGCTGGGGAGGAGGCCCTCCTGTGGAGCCAACACAACTTTGCCCTGCAACACATCAGCACTGGCAGAGTTTCATACCACCACGAAGCCATAATCTGTTTGGCAGGCAAGAGGGATGCCACAGAATCCCAAGGTTAATTGGGAGCAAGGCAGTAAACACTAGCTTTTCCCAGGGTGTTATTCAGGCATCCGAGCTATCTAAAGACGAAATCTACTTCAACCTCAGTGTGCAAAACTGTTATTTAAACTCAGAAAGGTTAAAAAGAAATCAGTAGCAATTTTGCCAAGACTTTTGAAAATTATACAAAATCCTTATTTGTAAAATCTTGAAGAGAACACAAACAATTAGGTGACAAATCATCTAGTTTTCTAAGATTCACAAATGGGGGAATTGCATAGAGCTGCAGCTGCACAGGGGTGCTAGCCCACCCGAAAACAGTGTTACTTGCTGACATTTACAGGGCCTCCTTGCTCCCCACACTTGTTACATCCTTAATATTCAAACTTAAACAACTTTGATGGGTCCGGGATTGACATCTTCAACAGAGCGAGGGTGATGATCCATAAACCAAGGGTCGAGAAATAAAGAAGGGTTGAACACATACGATATCTTCAGGTCACTGCATAAATTTTACCTCAATAAGGAAACGTGAAGGTGAGAGGGAAAGGGAGGAAGGAAAAGAAGATATAGCATTAAGTATAAGGAATATTTTGTGATTAAATAAACTTGGATGATGACTAAGAAATCAGTAAATAGAATAAAATTAATTTAGGATCCAGGGGAATACGTTTGAACAAGAGAGCATGAATAGTAACAAAGATAGAAATGGCAAAGTAGAAAATAACAGAACCATAAAAAAAGATCTATATGTAATGTACGGAAGGAAAAAAGTGGAAAAGAAGTAGACAGAAAAGAACAAGATTATTTGTTAAAGCAAAAATAAATATAAAATCTGTTGTAATAGTGGTGCTAGCTTTACCTCACAGGGCTCAGACAAAAGCAGACGAGACGCCTGAAATTATTATTTATTCATGCCCATTGCTTCGGTGGGGTTCCCCTGGCAAAATTCCAGCAGCCTTGCCATTTCCAAGAATAAGGACTTTAGACTGTTGCCGCTCTGAGGATTTGGTCCTGTAATCTCCTTTAATGTTTCTACTGCATCAAAAGGTCATTCAATTCAGATGTTCATAAAATTGAAATTAGTTTAAGGTCCCTCACAGATCTGAAGTACTGGCAGACATGGGCTGCTCAAGATGGGATTTATACCTGGAGGTGAAGAACTCCTTCAAGGTTCTGTCTTATGTTCTCCAGAGGTTTATTCATCATTCAGTCATATCAGGTCCACCGCTCCCAACTAACTGTGCATGTCCTGCCACAAACTAAACTTTCAGCACCAAGCATAAGAGCTGACTTAAATAAGGTGATGCCCCACCAGACGTGGAATGGAGGTCAGAGAGAAAAGTGTCAGCCCTGGGCTCAGAGCATTGTTTGTGATCTCACAGAATCTCATGATGTGTCTTGGGCTCACAGTTCAGTGGTTCATAACAATTTCCATGTATTGCATCTACCAGATCACAGGTCCTTCATATATTTATTATCTCTAGTACTTGTCCAGGCTCTGTGAATTTGTCATATGGTAGAAAAACTCCCACAGGTAAACTGATTTAGGAATAATTAGAAATTAGCTAATATTCCTGAACTGATTTCATGAAAAGTTATGCACAGGACTTATTTTGTCATAAAAATTTCTTTGCCAAAAATACGTAGTTTATCTAAAGTGCCCAAACATCAATTGGAAATAAAACACTCATTCAGTAAATACACAATTAACTCCTCTACCCTTGTTAAACATATATATTGTATTATTTACCTCAAAAGTTAGAAATATTCCCAAACTCTCGATGTAAATCATAATTATTTGTATCCTTTTAATGAGGATCATGTACTAGAACAGAAGACGCCTATTTATCATGTTGATATACAACCACTGTAGACATTCCAATAAAATTCTGGCCAAAACTCACACAAATTCACTGAAAACACACAAAAGATGCCATTTAAGTTGTAGGTTAATAGAGATTTGGTAAACATTACATCAACTAACTTTACAAGCAAAAAGACTCAATATTGGATAAATCAAAGGGATCATGTTGGAGGATGAAATAAAAATAAATCTCTCAAAAGCATAAAAACATTAATCTAAAGCACTAATTTTATTTAAAATAGGGTCTAACTCTTAGAAATATGTTCCACTCCGCATGAAAGTAAAGAAATCACTTTTAATCTCAAATTAAAGTTACATAATCTTGAGAACCAAAGGTTACATTATCTGTAATGTTTTTCTAAAAGTGAATTTTAGAGCATATCCAGTCAAAGATGTTTTTCAAAGTTAAAATTCACTTCTGTTATCAAGATGGTCCCTTCAAAAACTCTCATCTTTTGAGTTAGAATTGTAGATACATATCGATTATTTTCTATTTTTAAGAAGTTAATTTCAAACGCACTTTGGAGTTTACATATTTATCATTTTTAAAATTAGGCTAAATCTTTACTTTTGAGCCACAAGAAGAATGAGTCTCATAAGAATTGAAATTGGGCTGGGGGTTTAGCTCAGTGGCATAAGCACCTGCCTTGCAAACGTGCGGTTGTGAGTTCAATCCCTGGTACCGATAAAAAAGAAAAAGACAAAAAAAAAAAAAAAAAAAAAAAGAATTGAAATCTATTATATATGTTGTACTGAGCAATCCATTTATTTTCATAAAATAAAACCAAAGCACCAAGCTAACAATAGATATTTCTTACACTAAGCAACACTCTATATATTATCTTCCTTCACTTAAATAGATTTCATATTATTTTTGCTCTAAATTCATTTTTTTTTTGAGTTGTTGATTACAAAAAGTTATGGAAGAGGGACCATTTTATTTAGGAATAACGTTGGTCATGTGCTGAACTGTTCCAGTGATTAATAATATATAAATTCAATATTTAAAAAGGTAAATAAATTAAAACAATTTCAAAATAGAGGAAAAGCATGTTCTGTGTAAAATTTACTGTCCACACAGCCATGAATATCATATTCTAATTCACTTTAATTTCTAAAAATATTTGGATGGCATGAGAAGAAATCTGCCCTAAATTTATATTCTAGTACACAGACATTCACCTGTATCCATGTCATGATAGTACAGTCACACTAGGGAAATAATTTTTGTGCTCAAGTTCCTTTTAAAAATGAAGTTGATGCTTCTGGGTTCCCATTAGTATAATTAAGCATACTTGTTCTTTTTGTTGGGACTTTTCATTTTTAACTTTGATTACTATAAGCAATTTTCACTTCAGGAAGAATTTCAAGACAAAATATTTTCTCTGCTAAACCAGGAAAAACTTCAACAAAACTAATAAAACAAAGGACAGCAAGAGATAGCAGTTGAATTCAGCTGCTTTCTCCAGCATAGAGAAAATTAAGCCCCTTCTTTCCTTTGTAGGAAAGAAAAAGATAAAATGCTGAACAGAAAGAAACAAAAATTACAGGGATATTTCTGTAGCTCCTTCTAAGTTGGAATTGCATATTAACTTAAAGATTGTTTTCTGTCAAATTTTGAATAAGAATCCAGATGAAGTATTAGTCATAACTAAATGTCAAATTCTATTTCAACCCAAATACAAATAAATTATTTATGCATAGTTCAGAATTTGAAATAACTCTATAGTCTTCCCATTACTATGGAAAATCATGTCATTTGGGATAGTAAAATTAAAACTCAAAAGCAATTCTAATACTAAACTTATGGCTTTGCAAGTTTAGTACATAGTATTAAATTAAGAAATTATTCTGAAATTTAAATGGCCAGTGCTTCTCATGAGTTCATTTTACATTTTTCCAAAGATCTGAAATAGTTTATTTTTAAATTTAATTTGCTGAAAACTCTTGAACAAAAATGAATGAAGAGAAAATGAAGTCAGAAAAATAAAATGAAATAGAATAGCATATTGTTATGGTTTATATCTAGATGTCCCCCCAAAGCTTCATGCAGCATAGGCAGGACTTTCCAGAGGTGGCTGGATCTAGGGTGGGTGGGATTAGGATGTGATGTGAGACTAAGGGTCTGGTACTGGGCTTAAGGGTACCCCACCCTGGGTGTGAGTGATACCTGCCCTTACGGACATGGATGGAATATAAGGAACAGAAAGATGGCTGCTGCCATCGCTCACTGCTATTTGTCTCTGCTGCCTCTTGCATGCTCTGCAATCCCATTCTGCTATGCCTTAGCACCCGCTAGCTATGGACTAAACCCTCTATAGGTTGTGATCCAAAATAAGTCTCTCCTCTGGTAACTTTAGGTGTTGGATATTTTGTCTCAGCAATAAGAAAAGCAACTAAGACACATATGCTGAGAATCAGGAAATATTTTGCATAGTTTCCAGAACTATACTGCACATTTGACTCTGATATTTCAGGCATCCAAAAATAAAGTCACATCAGTTATTCAAAAAGGATGAATTTTCTAAGCTTAAAAAAAAAAATCTTTTCCCTAGTTCCTCAAAATGTAACACTATGAATCATCGTATTCTCTCCACAATCTCACAAAAATCATGTTTTGATAATATTCTCTGCAAATCTCAATTAGCTTTCCAATGTGTAATTAGGTAAAAGAATTTTTCTTACAAGTAAGTTTATGTCATCCTTATTTATAACTCTTTAATGATCTGGTTTGATAAAAAGATAAAATATCAACTATCAAAAATTAATACATTGCATGTCCTTTAGGTAAACTTCATAAACTTGCAACCAACCTTAAGAATAGAAAAGAACGAGAGTTCCAAGTTTTATTTGCTTGATAAAGCTTGGAGTTTTAGCATTCTATGTGCCAATGAATAGGAAATCTATGTGCTTTATCAAGGACTCAAAGAGCAGGTAAGATTCTCATCATCTCTTTTTAACATTAGATAGTGATCCAGATGTGTGAAAGAAATGGCTCCCCATCCTCCACAGGCACCATCTGACTCTACTGGATCGAATTTTAAGGGTTTGCATTATGTATTCTGACTTTCTACTAAAATCTAACATACTTGCAATGCAAAGAAAACCAAGTCCAACAGCTTCACTCTACAGATACGAAAAACAAAACATGATTTTTAATGGACTTTTCTGACCTCTCAGTGTTTGGGTCTCTCTTTCCATGTTCCAAAGGCATTTGAGCCTTAACTAGCAGAGCACTACAAATTTCTGTTCATTTCTCTGTTTAATCACAGGCAGGAGTTGTGTTTGTTTTGTTCACTTTTTTATCTTCAGTGTTTGGCACCTTCTCAGCTGGTGGTAGACATTCTGTAAATATCTGCAAAATGAAAGAATACTTCTAGGAAAATTATTATAAAAATTAGGGAAAATGCAACAATGCATGGAAGGTGTTCAGTAAGTGTTACTAGTCAAATTTTTTGTAATGAAAACATTGACAAATTTTAAACAAACAAAAGCTTTCTTGTAAGACCAAGGGAAAGAAGTCATAGTTGCCAACAAACATCTCACATTTTCACTACCATTTTGCCCAAAAGTTTTCATTCCAGTATTGTATAGAGCTTCGTATTCAGACCTTGATTCCTACACTTGGCTCATTCATTAATCCAATTCTGCATTTCCTCATCTACACAAAGTGAGTAACATTGACCAACATCTAACACAAAGTGAGTAACCAAGTTAGTTACTTGGTTTATTTTTTGGGAAATAAATGAGATGGTGTGATATATGTATGATGCTTGGCACACACTATCCTGAATGACCACTGGGTATTGTTTTTCTCTGTTCTCCCAGGGACAGAAGTGCTGCGCTCCTGTAGCTTCGTGGGCTCTCCCAGGGTACTGTGAATACTGACCAGGACCCATGAATGCGGAGATGGTCCAAAGACATTAACCCACAGTTGTATTTAGATGGGAGGAAAAAATTAAGGAGATGAAATGGTGGGGACTCCCTTCTTGCAAGTGGGGTTAGAATACACACAATGCATAGGAATTAGAAAATGGATAGCCCTCGGGAGTTTCCTATGCACAAGGCTTCCTCCAACTGCCTGTCCCTTATTTGTTCCTCTTCTCCTTTAAAGAATACACAGAGTGAAATCCCACCCGTTTTTCCTAAAAGCCATGTTCCTACCCATCACCACTACTACTGTATGAAATTAATTCCACAGATATACTTTATTTTGTTAAAAGTATAGCTGCAACTTTGCTAAAAATTAGAAGAAAGTATTTTCAGGGTTAATAAAGTTGTAGCTTGAAAAATTAATTTTACCTCTTTGATATTTTCAGAAAACAAGAGCCCTGTTGTGTTTATCTGTTGCAAGTTGTAAAATCTGCCTCATACTGCTATAAGAAAGTATTTCTAGGAGAATGCACCTAGAATGCTAGATCAAAAATGTATGTTTGTGTTCTTTTTCTTCAGCACATAATGATTATATTCATCTTGGGGTCTTGGTACACGTACATAACACATCTTAATTCTTTAACATATCACCACAAGAGCTGATGTATAGCTTCAGGTGTAAACTATCATATCAAAGTCCCAGTCTGGAGAGGCGTGTATTATATTAAGTGACAGTGTGAACACGAGGGCAAGAGCAGTGACAGAATCCTCTCAAATCCAGCACAGTGCCCACCGTGTCATCAACATATCTCCATTATTTAACCAAAATTTTGCATAAGAACAACAAAATTAAAAATTTGGAAATGAATTTAGGAACCACCTGTCCAAATCTCTCTTTTTATAGATGAGTAAGCCAAAATTCTGCTTGAAGGTGACTTGCCCAAGTTCATGGAGCTTATCAGATTGCAGAGCTAAAATGGTAGTTCCCCAAGGACCTGCCTCCCAGGACTCATGTCATCTCAAGTAGCCTCACCCCCTTGAGTATGCACTGGCCTTGCTAACGTGTGATTGACAAGACAGTGGAAGAGCAGTGATGTCACTATGGAAGTAGCTTACCAAAAGCCTCTGACTTCTGCCTCACCTGTTCTTTCTTGCTCACCCTCTGTTGTCCTCTCCGGGACTCTGATGGAAGCCAGTCATCATGTTGTTTCCTGAGGGACAGGCCTGTGTATGAAGGAACTGAGGAGCTTCTGGGTGACTGCCAGTGAGAAACTCCGGCCGTCAGTTTTGCAGCTTTTAAGCACTTGAACCATGTAGACAACCACGGCGATGAATTTGGAAGCGACTCCTTCCTCAGCCTGAGTTTCAGGTGAGACCACAGTAAGCCTCCACCTACAACACTTGATCACTACTTTGTACAAGCTCTGAGACCAAGCTATGCTATGCTATGCACGAATTCCTGATATTTTAAATAAATTGTAGTGTAATTTGTTATTCATTCATAGATGAATACAGCATCGAGCTTTGGTCCTGCATGTCCTTATTTCATCACTCATAATTTTGCTGATAGAGTTTCAAAAACTCTCCTCTATCCTCTGAGAACTACTTTGTCATTACCTCTGTTTTTCTGAATATTTTCCATTTACTTTAAAACCTTTTCTTTGTGATGTCAACTTGTATGTTTTACAATTAAGAAAGTTTTTCTTTCTTCTAATTCTGTTGGCAAAGTCCAGGGTAGGTCCTGTACCCTCCATTACAGACAATGTAAGCCAGGCATGTTTTGCTAAAATATGTGCCAGAAACTTTTTTGTTAGATACAGATGAGATGTATGTATTTTGAGAGCTCCATAAAGCCTCAAGTAAGCCAAAAACAAGAAACGGAAAAGCTGTAACAGGTCAATCCCAGGGTAGTGTCTCATTTCCCATTTTCCACAGAAAGCGAGCTGTTCCCTATATCTTATTCAGACCTTACACTTAGTCCCAATAGTTTGAAGCTTTCAGGGAATCTTTGCTGGATTTCCTTTCATTGATTTAGTATCTGACCTTGGACAAGTCAATTAGCCTTCTCCATTTCTTCTAAGCAATAAAGAAATGTCTTGGGCAACAATTTAAAATTCCTGGAGAAAATTATTATTAAAGAAAAATATTTCTAGTGTCCGTACAAAGTATTACCATAATTTTATAGAGAGTTACTCTTGCTGGATGTATTATTTCATATGGGTATAATAAATTTGTGTGTTCATGAGGTTATATTATTATGGCAATAGTCATATTCAATTACAAAATCAGTAGAGAGCCCTAATAAATATTTTTATAAGATAATCTTCTCTTGTTTATGTGGTCTATATGCTATTTAACACTCTATGGTACAAAAATGCATAAAAGCAGAGTTTATCACTCAATGTAATATACTGCTAATTTATACTAATTCAGAAGTTAGGATTTAGAGCATGGTAGATTGCAGTTAAGGACATTTCAGAAAAAATGATAGCATATCATTTAATATTAATAAAAAATAATTTGTTTAAAAACTGTTTATTGTTCCAGTAACTCCAATGTGCCACACTCTCTGCATTTATCATAAATTAAAACTGTGGACAATAAATATCATAATCCTATGAAAGAATATAAAAATCAGTTTTAATTCTATTACAAATACTTTAAACCACAAACTGTCTAAAAGACCCTACTGAATGATGTAACAGATGTGTTAAATCACAGCCTATCTGATTACATGGAATGTCGTCAGCAAGCAATTCTATCCTGCCTCCTTCTGCCTCCTTTAGATTTCTTCAGTGGAGACAGCTCTTCCTCTGTTCTTACTCCCATGAGTTTTCTGGATTGTGTAAAGAACATCCTACCTCACTTCAATTTGAAAAGCACACTCACACCAGCCAGGGTCTCTGTGCTCCAATGTAAACAAAACTTTCTGCTCCTTTTGAATGAAAATTCCCCTCTTTCTGGCTGGGGCCTGCCTGGGGCTTGCTATTGCTGGGTTGGAAGGAGCCAAAGAGCGGAAGTAAAGAGTGCTCTACCCTGACAGTGATTCACTGGACCTGCTGTGGTGCTCTCCAGCTACAGTTTGCAAAGTTGACTTCCTCTCTGAGGTTCTCCAGAATCTCCTTGGATTTCTTGAGGCTCTGGACCCTGGTGCAGGCATACCATAGAGTGACTCTGGCCACCTCTGACATCCACTGCATCAGTCACTATGGAGACCCCCACATCTCTTACTTCTGGAGTCCTGACAAGTACAAGTCTTCCTACTGGGCAAGATCCCATTTGAAAAACATAGGTCAGTTAACTGGTCTAAAATTATAATCCAGTGGGAGGCATAAGTACAGCTGCTGTACAGCTCTGTAGGGTAACTATAATTAACATTAATTTTCTATGTATTTCAAAATAGCCAAAAGAAAGAATTTTTGTTCCCAATACAAAAAAAAGATAAATATTTGAGATGGTGGGTATGCCAAATATCCTAGTTTAACTATCATATATTGTACATATAAAAAGAAACACATTGTACCTCATAAATGTGCAACATTATTACATATCAAATTTTAAAATTAAAAATAAGGTTTAAACAGATTGACGATCAGGCTAAGCATCCCCCCACCTTTTCCCTACTATTCTCTCACACTGAGCTTCTTGTTGGAAAGCAGGGTGCCAAGCTCTCAGAGGCAGCCCTCACTGTGGGGCCACAGGCCCTCTCACCAAATGAGCTGGACTCTGCTGTGCCCAATGACTGAGAGGAACCCACTTCACATTCTCCAGTACCCCACTAAGGTCCTCTCACTACGTTTTGCATGGAAAGGTGAAGATCTCACAGTGGTTCTCTCTGAACAAATTCTCTTTATGAAGTCTCATTTTTCATCAACGAAAACCTTTTCATTCCCCTGGAATAGATGTGAGCCAAGAGTTGTGAAGCCATTTTTAATTAGTTCCTTAAAAGGCATTGCATGCTCGCTTTAGAAAATTATAAGGAGTGTAATTTACTTCAAAATTTCCAATTTATCATACTTGATTGAATGATCTGAACTATGATGGAGAAGTTGAGTGGCAAATTGATCCATGATTCTGTAAAACTCAGATACCTTCACAATGCACTCAGTGACTGAAGGCTGCACTGTTGAGAAAGTACACATTGAAAAAGATATAAGGTTTGTACACACTTCTCTAAGCCCATTACAAGATAAACATAAAAATGCCCCCTTCTGACATTTTAGACACTTGTGTGCAGCCTAGGTCAAAGTGTTATAGCTAAGTTATAAATTCCAGAAGAACATTATTCTTCAAGCATTGACACAAGTTTGAAAACGAGGCTGTTGAGCAGAACAGTAAGAAAATATAGAACACATACAAAGGTATGTAGGAACTAACTATGAAATGTGTCTAGCAGTACAGATTTTTTTTATTATAATGAATATTTTAGATGCATCAGGAATTGGCTGACTCATTGCTAAAGAATGCATCATTTGGGGCAAGATTGCAATGCTTGTTTAAATAATCACCAGTGGATCTTTGAATGCTATAGTTACTGCTGCTGGGCATAAACCATCTCAAAATCCAATGATTAGGGACCATGACAACTTATTTGATTATAATTCTGTGATCTAGGCTAGACTCAGTGGGTTGTTCTTCTGGGCTCACTTGATATCACTCATGTACTGGGATTATATCAGGACATTAACTGTGGCTGGAAATCCAAAATGGCTTCATTCACATCTGTCACTTTGGCTAGGAAGGTTGGAATAGTTGGGAAGGTGATGGACTCCTCTCTGGCTGTGTGCTCTCTCAACCAGGATAGCCAGAACTCTTCAAGTTGCCAAAGATTCCAGGAGAATGCAACTGGAAGCTTCCAGGCCTGTGGTGGCTCAGATACTACATTTTATTTTATTGGTTAATGCAAGTAACAAATTCAACTCAGAGTTCAGGGAGTTGGAAGATGAGAAGACCTTAAAGGATTCTGTAGCTATCTTTAATTCATTATGTGACTTTTTTAAAAGGAAATAGTGTACTTTTTTGGCTTTAGAAGTAATATAAAATGCTGATTATCTGATAATATTTTTTTTTTGTTTGGAGTTTTATTTTGTTTTGTTTTGTTTTTTGGTAATGAGAATCAAACTCAGGACCTCACATTTGCCAGACAGGTGCTGAGCTAAATCCTCGCCTCGTCTCATAATCTTAAAACTCGAAAAGCAACATTTATAGGTAAAAAAGGAAAAGTTTTTATTTGAAAAGATGGTGACAATATGTGTGAGGCCTAAGAAAAAAGTGAAATACACAAATAGGAAATATACTAGAAGATGTACCTTCCTAACCATCTGCTTTTTGATATGTGTTATCTTTTATTATTATTATTTCTTACTCTAATAACAACGTTCCAATAAGCACTTAATGATTCGTTAAATCCATCTTTTGATCACTAACCTCTTCGTTCAGTACACAGTTTGGGGGCTGAGGTTTAGCTCAGTGACTCAAGCACTTGCCTAATAAGTGCAAGATCATGAGTTCGATCCCTGGTACCAAAAAACAAAAACAAAAATAAACAAACAACCCACCACAACAGTTTAAAATCTTTTTGTGTGACAGCTTTTGCACTAGATCCCATTTCCTTTAAGAAACCCCCAATTTTGTAGGGTTATTAATGTGCCATGTTGAACCAAAGCGGAGCTGTTGAGACAGAAAAAGTAAGATTGGTACCCTGAGTAATTTTCTATTCTCCTGAGATAAAATAGAAAGAAGGAAAAGAAAGTGCGATGCAGATTAATGTCAAAAATTTCTTGTTTCTGCTCAATTAAATAGACAGCAGGACAAATATACATGTACAGTAAGGCTATCAAAGGGTAATCAGGAGGCATATGACTAGTTTTCTATTTACATTAGTCACATAGGCCATATCCATTGTCTGCAAACTACTTCCTTGGCCCAATTAGTGGACGCGAGGCACATAGTGATAAATGAAATAGATTTGCTTCTGCTTTCTTGGTGTTTTCCATTCTTCTCCCAATTGGTATTTGATAGAAACCTCCTGAGTTACTGCCAAAATTTGATTTTCTTGCTAATAAAGTATGAGAAAGGAATGAGACATCTCCTGGAGAATTTAACAATTGAATGCTAACCATTATTTTGGCATGGCTAAGCTGTAGTTAGGACTTTCACATTCTCTCTCTCTCTCTCTCTCTCTCTGTCTCTCTCTGGAAGGCAATAACTTTATTAGAAGGAGGTAGAACCAACAAAACTGTGTTGTTGAGGACAGAAAGTAAACTGGAGGCTAGGGCTACTCTTCTGTTACAGAGAGAATCTTCTGTTCTTAACTATTTAAACAATGGGATCCTAAACCTAAATCTAGAAGGTCCATGTTAGTGTCTTTTTAACAGATATTGACGGTGTGCCATTTAATTTGTTGAGCACTTGAAACCAGCAATAGTAAATGGAGTGCATTGAAAGTTGGAGGTGATACCCAGGAGACTATCTCTCCTCACGCTTAGATACCTAAATGAATACTGGAGTTTATAGCTCACTCTCAGAATACTCTAAAATTCTTAACTTTAAGGCTTCCAATCTTCTCCAGTATAGTTAACTCTGTACATAGTGCGAAATGTGACCCCTTCCCTACCAGGTATTAAATATTAATAATCTATTCATTTTTGGTTTGAGGAATAAAATGAGAATTAAATTATTTTGCTAAGGACAGTTAAAATAACCCTATCAAAACACACTTTGTAAGATTTTTATTTCTATTTCCAAGCTCTTTAGTCTGGGTAATTTAGTAGAAGACTCCATGCTTGAAAATGAAGCACATAATTTGGAAGATGGGCTTTTCAATTTAAATCTCCCTCCTTCCCCCTTTTTTATTACAGCCAAGTACAACATGCTGTTTTAAGATTCTATAGATTAGAAACATTTATGTGCAATTCTCTTTTAAAATTATTATGTTCCAGACTTTAAGAGGCTAGACCTATTAAAAAGTTTAAAATTTCCTAAGTCTTAGTTTAGGAGCAAGAGCAAAAAGGATTTCTATGATTCAACCTTTTTGTATATACAAATTCAAGGTTCTGTTTTTACAGAAGAACCTTTTTCCAAATTTATTTCCAGCTACTTTTGTTTTCCTTGAGGGACCTTTGAAACACTATATTGCTACTTTTCATGTTTTTTATTTGCCCTCTGGAACAATAAAAGCTCAAAGGTTCATAAATATGCATTCTGTACATGTATTATGCTGACAAAGTGTTGCTCAGATAGCTGGTTTTGCCTTTGGGGAATGAATAAGTTTACAGCATGCTTAAGCAACACTGTACGGTGGAAAGAGAGAAAAGAAAACAGGGAATGGGAAAAAAGGAAAGAGGAGGAAGAGAAAAAATTACAGACAAACAAAAAAGAGAAGGAAGGAGTAGGAAAATTTTAAGAATCCTATCTACAAATTAAGGAAGCAGGAACACATCATGAGTGAAAAATGCAAACAAAATCACAGGCAAGAATCCTGCCATATTTAACACATATTTATAATGTCAAGCAAGTCAAATCTGTTTTTCTGCCAAACACCAAAAATCAGTTTTTTCCCTTAAAGTGGTTTGAATTGAGCAACATAAAATACTTATATTCTAATTTATGTTATGTTTTTATTAAAATAAAACCATAGGTGTGATCATGTATGTGTAAGAAAAAGAAAAAATAACATACATCAGCCACACAAGCAAACCCCTAAACACACAAATCTCTATAATGAACTGTGTTAATGAACGTAAGAGCAGATATCTGCAAACGAAAGCTCTGATTTGGAATAAGTTTGTCAGGTATAGAAATGATTGTTTGTTGAAGCTGCATTAACAGTTTCCTTTATCATGAGAAATCCACTAGAGAATTTAGAAAATTATTTTTCAAAGTACAAATGTTGTATACCAAAAATAATAAACCTTGAGAAGGTAAACAAAATACATTTCTAGTCTGAATAAAAAATCCCTCAGAAACTATAAAATCACTGATGAAGATATTAATAGTTTGTATACTAAGGTATCATATATTAAGATATATACTTTTAAGTTTATATACTTAGTGTATCTTATATACTAAGATTCTTCAGTGGCCTCTGCTCCATCACATTACAATTATTGCTAATAATTTTTATCAGTTATGCCATGGACATTGTTATCAGTGCAGTGATGTTGAAAAAAACAAATATTCTATGATCTTTTTAAATGAATAGTTTCTGGACTATTCAAAGCCAATAATCTATGATTTATGTATCTTAGTCTTCTCCATGAAATTTTCAGCCGCCATTAGCTGTCTGAAAGCAGTCTCCCAGTTGACTATCTACTCCTGTTTCTTCTTTCAACATTTTGTCAAGATTCTACAACGATGGTGTCAGAATACATTTTATGTATTTTACAAAAGCTATTTCACTGTGTTTCTGTTTCATTTCTCCAATTCAGAGTTTCACATTTTCCTAGACTGTCCTCTGAGGAGTTTGGAATTGCCCAGAGAGGACACACTAGATATCCCACAGTGTGATCAGTACTCTGAGAGATATGACTAACATACTACAGGAAGTGCCGCCTTCTGCCTGGGAGAAACACAGAGGAAGTGAAATTTGCTTGAATTTTGTTTGGGTTTTTGTTTTGTTTTGTTTTAGTTTTTAGTTTTTTAGGCGGGGTCTCATACATAGCTCAGGCTGATCTTGGATTCATTATGGAGTCCAAGCTGGCCTTGAACTCACAGCAATCCTCTTACCTCAGCCTCCTGCTTGGATTACAGACATGTACCACCATGCTTGGAAAGGAGGTGATATTTGAAGTAGGCCTCAAAGTTTTATCAAGTAAAGGAATGGGGTATAGGTGTAAAAAGGCAATAGGATATTAAATATATTCAGGGAGCTGTGTAGGGGCTCAGGTAATTAGATAATGTTTTAAAAGACAAATCTAGGAAGGCAAAAAAAAAAAAAGGCCCATCATAGAAGGCTGAATATACCATATTGATACAGGCCAAAGGCTTCAGATATTTCAAAAACAATGTGTAAAATGAAATGCTTAACCTGTAATCTCGGCACTCTGAGAGGCTTAGTGTGCAACTGTGAGCCCAACCTGGGCAATTTAGCAAGATTGATCTCAAAATAAAAAATTTAAACATGGGCTAGGGATGCAGCTCAGTGCTAAGGTTCTAGGTTCAATCCCCAGGACCACAGCAGTTAGTGTTAGGGGAATTATTTAACATAAGCAGTCTGGTACAAATACACCTATAACGATTAAAATTTTATGTAACAAAATATGCCCTTTCAATGTGTGCTATACTGATAGTTTTATGCTATTTGATTCTAATTTGTTTTTGAAAGTCTGCTATAATTTACCAAGTTGATAGTCATCTCAATTTGAAAGACTGTTTTCCCTGGGTAATGAGGCTTGCATGCGAATGATACACTTAATCTGAGGGGTAGAAAAAGATTAGTGAGTGGATGGTGGCTGGGGAGGCGGAACTGGAGCTGCAGGCAGGAAGTGGGGTTAGGGCCGGGGCTAAAGCACTCCGGGCAAAGATCTGAAGTTAAAACAGAAAAACAAGGAACAGTTTTAATGTCAGATTGTCCGAAGAATTTGTTCACACAATCGGTATAACGCTTTGCTTCCATGTTGCCAATCTAAGGATTCTTTGCATTTTCAAAGACCTTGGAAAAGGAAAGAGGATGAAAACAGGCAATTAAGATGCATTAGGTATGTGTCCCAATTCCCCTTAAGGAATGTTCTACATTATGTACTATAGACATGTATTAAAAGCGGGGGGGGGGTGTCTTAAAAGAAGACCTCTTCAACTGGAGCAATTATTTAGGATCTCATCTTCCTGTGGCTAATTAACAGTCTCCTTACAGGCGCCCCTGCATGTGGTCTAGGCTCTAGTCCTGCACTGAGGCTGTGGATGAAGGGACTGGTCACAGAAATGGGTACCCGCAAGTGGGAAAAAGCCACAGCACTACACAAACTTGCACCTACAGCCTTCCTTAAACAACCTTGAATTTCTTATGTCAGGGTAGAGTTTCCCTCTGACACAGCATGAGAACAAGAAGTCAGATGGTCAGTGGAGCACAAACAGACAAAGGAAGGAGGAAGAAACCACTGCGCATCAATTTTTTTTAATGTTACTTTTTTTTTTTTTTTTTTTTTTTAATGTAGAGGTTATGCTGTGGTAGGAAAACTGGTCAAAAACTAGGGGAAAAAATCTGTCAAAGTCATGGAGACCCGGAGCACATGTGTGAAGCAGAATCCCGGATGACTGTGGTTCCTAAGCGCTGTACACAGAACCAATTGGAAAAGTGCTATTTTAAAGTCTTCCTTTATATCTGGCCTGAAACGAAGTGAGTCTTCCACAGGACAGTTTAAAGGGGCGCCTGGCCAAGTGAGATTTCGATGGGACAAATATCTCGATGCCTTTTTCACATGAGGGGGGCACCAATCCAGGAATTCTAGATATAAGTGGTTCTTATGGCCTCTGTGAGCCTTTTCACCAGCCACTGTCCCTCTGCAGAGCATATTTCTTTCCCACCGTCAAAAACCATACATCCCTGCCGCTTTTTCTGTGTTTTGTCCAATTCTCTGTTCAGGACACCAAGAACTTGGAAAAAATTTCTTTGTGACCCAAAATTTGGTAATTGTGCTAGAACGATACAAACAAAAAGAAATGGATCATTGTCTCTGCCTTACCATTTCCTTTTTGTTCCCTGGGTTGTAGTCATAATATATGCATAACTTCAGTTCTTCTTTTCATGACCTTGAACATTTCCACTTTCTTTATAGGACCTTTGTAGAATTGCAGCCTGAAGCTCTGTCCAATTTTCATTTACAATATGTTTACAAATTTCCTCTATTTTCTCAAACTCCATTTTTAAATTCAGGTATTCCTGCAGGTCTCATTTTCCAAAGGACAAAACAGACTGACAGTGGGGGAAAGATATCTCCTGTGGCCTCCCAGAAAGTCAGTTCTAGAATTTCAAGCTAATTAGTGTTCACCTTAATTCTTCTAAACTACAGTTTAAAGTTGAACCTTTTCTATATAGCAAACAGAAAAATTTGGAAGTAATGCGAAGTCAATTCATTAAACAGTACAAAAACTTCTTTATTTTACTGTCGGATCCAATGCTTAGCCTCCTTGCTAAGCAAACAGTCTCTCACTCTTTAGGCAGCCAATGTCTTCTTCAATGCCTTTTGTTTGCTTAGGTCTTCAAGATTCTTCCATTTCATCTCTGTTTCATTTGCATTCCATCCCCTAAACCTAAATGCCATTCGCTAACACCGGAGCCTTCTATTATAACGCTTTCTCTTCTCTTTCACTTTGATTTCATCCCCCTTTACCTTTTCCATGCCTTCCTCTTCTGAAGCAATTTCATCACAGCATAGAGGCTCTTTAAGGAAAACCTTAAAAGCCAGCTTTCATGTGCTCACCATCTACTGTCCCCTGAGAGTCCAACAGAGCCAGCTACCACTGTGAACAAAAGCAAATGAAAACAGGCCGTGCAGTATGTATGATTTTATTTATTTATTTTTGTGTTTTGCATTTAGAAGTTGAATCCAAGAATTGTTGTCTTGATTCTAAGGCAGTCCTTTATATTTATATTAAAAAGAAAATGTTATTAAGTGAAGGGAAAACAAAACAAAACAATAAACTGTCACATGGGTTCACTCCATCAGCCAGATATGTTATCAAAGATGACGTACCTCTGTCCACAGATGATCCGTATCATCAGGATAGGCCTCGTTAGTGCAAGTTCTCAGACTGCCATGGGAGTAGCTAATGATCATGGCAGGTAGTGTTTTCAAAAAAATAATCCCAAATCGGTCTTTGATAGATAATTTTCCCTGGGTGCACTTGCTGGAGTTTAGCCAAAATGTTGGGGACATCTTTAGAATTAGAAGTTAATTTGTTTTCCAAATTCACTTCGTTATTAGCCTTTTTTTTTTTTTTTTGCCTATACAATAAAGAATCCTACATATATTCTTCATCACATAGAAATTTTATCTTCAAAACCCTGTAGTAAAATTGATAAGAATTAGGTAGCTACTTAACTTCTATTTTAAGCAAAATGCTTTCATAGGTGTGATTAAAAGAAGTGATGATTATTGACCCCTTCCTTCAAAACACTAGTAATCAGCTAAGTGATAGTCCCTAAAGATATTCAAGTCCTAATCTCTGGAGTCTATTTCATTGTGTAAAAAGATTTTGCACATGTGATTAAGTTAAGAATCTTGTGATGGGCACATAATCCTGAATTAAATATACTAAATATAATCATATGCCCTCATTAGAGGAAAGAAGACAGAGTTTCGACCACAGACCAAAGAGAAGAAAGTGATGTGAAAAATATATCAGGGATTGGCTGTAGCCACAAGCCAAGGAATTCTGTCAGTTACCAGATAATAAAAGAATCTGCAGACTCCTGAGGGAGAGTAATCTTAAAAAACACCTTAGTTTAACCCCCATTGGAATCAATGCACATTTTACCTCCAGAGATGTAAGAGTATTGTTCTGTTAGTTTTACAAAAGTTTGTGATAATTTATTAGAGCAGCAATAAGGGAATTAATTTAATATAAAAAAACACAAGGCATGAAAATCATAGTCTTACTAAGGAAGCCAACAAATATTCCCAAGGAAATAAATGCCTCCTTCCTGATAAGAATGAATAAAGGGGTTATTAATAGAGTGTTCAGCAAGACTCGGAGAACAGAGAGTCCAACCTTAACTGGAAGAGATGATGCTGAAAGCTTCTCAAGCCAGGGATTAACAGAGGCATAGATTCCAGGACTGAACTCAAAAGTTGTTTGAATAATGGCAGCATGCATGAAACGCTCAACTCAGTGACTGTGGACACAGTGACAACTAATGATTCAGGGCCACTGAAGACAGCATAGGACAGCTAGAGAATGCAGTGACTACAGGACAAATGTACATTATCATTACTGTCTTTGATTTTGATTATAGTAAGCAATATGATTCTTTTTTTTTTTTTTTCTTACAACTAGGGAAAAAAAACCCTCATTCTTGAACAGCTCCAGGGTTTACTAGTTCTGTTCTTAAGGTCAAGTCATTGAACCATTTCATATTCTACTTTGTCAGATATGAGTAATATTCGCAATGCTCTAGTGAGTAGTAAATGCCAGAACATATGGAATTCCCATAGTGCACTGATTGCCTAGAAAAACATCTCAATATTACCAATCTTTGTTACCATGACATGGTTCCAGTGTAAATCTGCCTCAACAGACTTTCTACTAAGTACTTTTTGACTGACCAATGTTGTTCATTCCCTTAGGCACAAATACAGACAAAAACCCATGACATATTAGTCACTGGTGTACAACAGGTTAACATCCCCAAATTGTAGACCCCAGACACACAAGATTTCTGAACATGCGATATTCTAGTCTCAACTGAGATGTGTGACAAGTGTAAAATGTATATCAGTTTTCAAAGTCTTTGGATGCAGCAAGAACATAAGAACATTATTTTTACATTGCTTGCTAAATGAGTAAAATATATTATTAAAATTAGCTTCACCTTTTTGTCTCTCTTTTTTAATGATGCTTCTAAAAGTCTGATATCACATTGAACAGCTCCAGTATGAGGCTCACATTTTCACTTGGAGGGTAGTAGTGTTCCGGAAAGTTTGCCTTCTATTCCCAGCAAGAATCAGCTAATTTTATCTATACATGTGCTACTGCCCATTGGACCCCTTATCACCATTATTCAACCTAGTTGCTGTTAAGTGGGACAATAGATAAGGTTTATTATTTCTGGAAAGAACTTTGAAAAAGGCTACTTGCTAAAATAGATTGACCTTACTTTAGGTATAGATTTGACAAATAAAAAATCAAGACAAGTTGTGAAATATCATAAGGATCATTATATGGAGTTTCTTTTGCAAGAAACCTTTTCATTTCTACATTACATAATAAAAATTAGATATCCATACAGTATAGTATGATTTGACTTAGATAAGAAATTTCATGCTGATCACATTGGCTTGGCATCAGAAGGTTGTTGAGTAGTTATACTGTTAGATATGTTAGGTAGTATGAAAAATTTGTACAGGTGGCATCTTTGTGATTCCCTAATTGTTTATCATTAATCAATAACCAGTCCTAATCACATAAGAATAGAAGATTTCTTCTATATTAAGATTAACTGAGAAAATGAGAACCAAATAATTTTCATACTCATCCAAGATATCATCTAATGCAAACAGAAACCAAACCTCAGTCACAGATTTCTCAAATCCATACCTAAGCCTCTCACTATTATGAATCACCACCATATCTTGGTTTACAAAAATAACTAGGCTAAGACTTATAGTTTGTATAAAAATAACTATTTTATCCTAATTCCTTGAAAAGCATATTGATTTCCATAAGGCTAGTTCATGTGAGCAGAATAATGAATCTAACACCAAATTTTCAGAATACAGTCTTCATTTTCTGTGTAAACCAATTACCAAAAAAAAAAATATATATATATATCTTTCTCCAAATGCAACTGAATTTTCCCATTTGGCCATTTCTTTCTCATTTAGAAAATGTAAGCAGTCAATGCAGAACATCACTAAGCCCAACTATTGACCTTAACAGATCAATATAGATGTTCGATATTAGTCTGACATAGCTTAGTTGTCAAATTTGCACTTGAGGAAAAGATTACTGTTTCAGTTCCTATTATTTATTCCAGGAACCAACTGATTCCCTGTGGTCTTCTGTGTAACATATCTGTCATATTTAAAGCGAAACTGCTTTCAAATGCAGTACTGACCTTAGAGAGCAGTCCTGAAGGACACAGAAATTGTTCCTGGTCTGAACGTTTGTGCTCCAGCTGCAAATTTATTGTGACCCTTGCCAATCACCTTGGTATTGGAGAAACAGATGCAATGTGCCAATCAAGTTAGCCAGGATAAGGCTGAGCATCTATAATATAATCCTATTTTCTCTCTTTCACATTTTAGTGAAATCTAATTATGCTTTTCATTCTAGAAAACAGCAAACAAGGCTAATTTTTAATGGCCAACTGAAAAGACTACAGAGATTCTCCAGCAGATCAAAAAGTGTAATTATTTGGGTGTCCTGTGTTTGAGAATCAGAAGGATGTAGTTTCTTCCTCCACAGGCACAGAATCTCTGCTGTGTAGCTCAAGGAGAAAGCACTGTGCATCTCTGTCTCTCACCAATTCACAAGCACAAGCCTGCACGTATGTATGTACACTCATCTAACAGTATCATGAGAACAGCAACAAGAAAGGACAGTTGCAACTATCATATAATATAGCATGAATTAAATGTCTTTATAGGGAGAGTCCTGGCAGAAAGCTACACCTGTAAGTTTATTATACTTTATTATGTCCTAATGGACTAGGGTAGGACAATCTCTTCAAATAAAATTTCATAACCTGAGAGAGTACTGTGACACTCTTTGTATCTCCATGTGTACAGATTAGTCCATTTAAAAATAATAATCTCTTTTACCAAGGAAGCTGTGATCATGTGCAAGTACATTTGGCATCAGCTGAACAAAAACTAGCAGTTCACCAAATCACTGAATCACGTGTTTGGCTATTACTGGGCCTTTGGTGTGTCTACTCATGAGACGGACACTAGCACAGCACACATACAATGGGAAAACCCATGATTAGCTTCCATGAGAATGGGATAATTAGAATTAGGGCATAGGATAAGGAGACACTTAGCAATTGGAGACTGGGTGAGAGTCACAGAGATCAGTATTTGAAAAGACTGAATAACGAAAAACTTTAGAATGCTGAGAAATAGTGATGTAACTAACTGGTGAGGGAGGAGAAGGAAAGAAATGAAAAGGGAGAAAAGGCAAAAGTTAAAGCTTAAATTGAAGGATAGTATATGCCATGCTGGGGAATCCTACAGTTGTTTCAAGCTGTTGCTGAAGCTTGTTGTCAGAAGTTATATGCAGAGAAAAACAATGACAGAAAGGTCAAGTTTCTGTGAAAATGTTTGTTGTTCATCCCTACTGATATGTATATGTATTTATAAAATTTTTTGTGTTTAATATTTCTTTATGTTTTAAATTCCATGAATGCTTTATTTATTGTTTTACAGTCCATATTGCTTACAGAATAAGTTCTCAGTTTTTATTTAGTTGAATACAGGAAAGAAAGGATAGGTGGGAGGAAAGGAAGGGGAAAAGAGAAACAAACAGAAAGGGAGAAATGAAAGAACCAAGGAAGAATGAAAAAGGAAGAAGGGCAGAAGGAGATAGAAGAGTTTCTAGAGTTCAGGAGAGAAGTGCACAGGTCTGTGAACAGAATCATTAGCATAAAACCAAATCTGATTTGTAAATTATAGAATCAGAAATGTTGTATAACTGCAGCTTTACTTTCTCCACACCAATATAGATTTTTTTTAAACTTCTTCCTGGTTGAAGGATACTTTTATATGAGCTTCTACCTTCAGTGATTGTGCAGCAACATGACTAATACTTAAAGCAGTATATGTAATCGAAATATTACTCTGGAGAGAGTTCGAAAATGGCGGTTTGCTAGGGGGCTAGGTGCAGAGTCTCTACGGAGAAATCAGATTAGATGCTAGAATATGACAACATGGAGAGGGCCAGATGAATGGATAATGATTCTTATTAACCAAGGCAGTAAACGAAGGGAAAAATAAAACTAGGAAGAGGAAGGAAAAACACGGTGGAGAGCTGAAGCCCAATGCACTCACTGAGCCCCATTCCACACTGTATTAGGTGTGCCCGGAGGAGCTAAAGTTGTGCTGAGACCGCGGCTGCTGGTAACAGGAATCGGCAAATCCCAAACCCTTAACAGGAGGACTCAGCACAGTGAACAGTGGATCCAAGGGGAAAAGCTGTATTGGCTCTTGGCAACTGCTGGAGATTGAGACCTGGGGCCCTGCAAAGCAACCACAGGCACCTGGCCATGCCGGAGGAGCCTGCGAGAAGCTTTGGAGCTCCGAAGCCAGGCACTGTGAAGTTTTCTGACCCATCCACGCTGTGCTGGGAACAAAGTGAAGACACGCAGCGCAGTGTGCAGTGGACCCAAGAGGAAGATCTGCATTGAGTCCCAGTGGGTACCAGGGACTGGGTCCCACAACTGCTGTTGCTGGCTGGAGGACATCTTGGAATTGGGCAGAGCCTGGTGCCACGACAGCGTCAGTGACACAGAGAGATCTGGTGGAGGACATCTTGGAAATGGGCGGAACCCGGTGCCACAGTGACATCAGATAGTTGCCCCTGTCGCAGAGAGGTCTGGTAGAGGACAGCTTGGATTTAGGCAGAGCCCTGCACAGTGGTGACATCAGTCAGCTGCTACTGGCACAGAGAGAACTGGCAGGGTCTGCTGAGGCTGAACCACACCTCTAGTTGGGACCCTATAAGCAGATACAAAATAGTCGCGACTCTGTGACATCCACAAGGTACAGCCTAACTTGTGGACTGACTGGCACAGAGGCTGGAGGCTAGCCTGCACTGTCCCTGCATCCCTACTTACCTCAGATAACAGCAAATTGGGGAGGGTAGCAAAAAGTCCAGTCAGCACATTTCAGAAAGACCCTAAACAATAAAGAAAGGGCCAGAGACCCCCAGGACACACCAGTCTGAAAGAAACCAGAAACATGAGAAGAGGCAGAAATAAAAAAAATCTCCAGCTGCCAAACTGGGAAAATAAGCCCAGGAGAAGTAAATACAGAAGAGAACCAGTGCAGTAAACATCCAATACTAGACACAGCATCAGTGGATATAAAGAAATACCTTCATGAGCTCATAGATGAATTTAAAACTGTACTTCTGATCCAAGTGAGGCAAAATATAAAAAGGTTAATTAAAGAAATGATAAGCCCCTCCCAAGAGAACACAGATGGAAGAATGAAGGAAATCAGAAAAGAAAGAGAAATCTCTAATAAAGAAGTTAAACATAACCCAGAATACATGAAACAGATCCAAAGAGATTACCAGGAAACTAAAAACTCCATTGAAAACTGGCAAAATTCCTGGACAGAAACTAAAGTTAGCTTTTTGAAACTTGAAGAGAGATTTATGATATATGATTGTGAAAGAAAAGACCTCTTAAAAATAATGAGGAGCCAGAAAGAAACAATTCAAAGGCTAGAAGACGACAAAAGGATACATAACTTAACAATAAATCATGTGAGTGAGGAAGCAGGAGTAACCAAAAATGAACTACAAAGAATATTCACAGATATATTAAAAGAAAACTTCCCAAGCATAGGAAAAAGAAATAATATACAGATAAATGAGGCATACAGAATTCCAGCCACCTACAATCAAAACAGATCTACACCCAGACATATAATAACCAATATTCCAGAAATCCACCAAAAGAACAGAATACTAAAAGCAGCCAGGAAAAAGAAGCAGAGTACCTACAATGGGAAAATTATCAAAATAACAATAGATGTATCAACACAAACTCTCAAATTGAGAAGAGCCTGAGGAGAAATTATCCAAGCACTGAAAGAAAATAATTTGCAACCAAGACTGATATACCCAGAAAAACTCTCTCTCAAAATTAATGGAAAAATAAGATGTTTCCAAGACAAGGAGGAACTGTGGGAGTTCATGGCCACCAACCCAACCCTACAGAGAGTGCTGAAGGACATTCTAGAGAGAGAGAGAGGAAGGGATACCAGGATTCCAGCAACAGTGGCAGAGAGGCCTCAATGAATGGGGCAGACAGTGGAATGAAGGAGTAATGTAGACAAATTATAGCAGTAAAGTGAAGTAGCAGACATGAGGCAGAGACAGTAAGCTATAATCTTTAATTTAAATAGCCTTGATATACTAAAATTAAAAAAAAGGAAGAGGTCATTGTTAATGGTGTATCAGGATTTAAAAGTCACAGTAGTCTTATCACTCTATTTAGTTTGAATTTATTTTGTTCCGGTCAGTGCACTCATAATCAGATTTGAGGGCACAGACATCTAACCCAAAAATAACAGGTTATACTATGGTAACTATCCTTAATTTCCTATTAACTTAAACTGAAACCCTATATTACTTACATTGTCTTACTATGACTGATCTTATTTGAATCTGATTTGTTAGACCATGGTTTTGCCTTGGCTGATTTTATTCAAATTTGGTATGCTTGATAATATCAAGTCTAAAAGTAGAGGCAACTACTCTGAAGATGACAAGATGTAAAAGATACCATACCGGTTTTGATTATTAACAGCTCTCAAGTCCTACAATGTTTTCAAAGTTGTGTTTTTATAAAAATAGCTATGTGATACTATGCTTAACTATATTAGGCCTGATGATGTGGACAAGTGTATTGAAACTAACAAGAGAAAGCATAGTAACTACGGTAGATCACCTAATATTGTGGTCTTATGTGTCTTTTTCATTGCATGTTTTTCTAGGAATTTGTTTTATTGTCTTGTTATGATTTGTTTTTCCCTATAATACAGAGAGGATAGATACACATGTAGAAATTCACACATGGGAAGAATTTTTTAAACTTTTTACAGGAACAGATTATATAATGCAAGATGTAATGAACAGATACTCTGAAGAAGAGACACTAAGAAACCCAATGCTAATTCTGTAGCATTATGATATAAAATCTAGCAATACTATTATACACTGTTCAGAGTGACATTAGTCTAGTCTCAAGTTCAATTTCAGCATACGTAAAGATAAAGATAGCTACTATGAAGAGAATGAGACACATTATGGTAGTCATTATTGACTTCCTCAAAATCAGGTCTTGAAGACCTAAAAAGCCTTTATCATCCTGTAATGATTTGATTAATCTTATAATGTCCAGTACATATTCAATGTGTGTGAAGATGTGGACAACTATTTGGAAGAAAACTAGAGACAATAGGATAGATAGTGAAGATCTCCAGTGAACTTTCTTTGAAATCTGTGTTTCTTTAAATTGTTTCCTTATGAATTGTTCTGTTTTGTAATCTTACCCTCTTTAAGATAAAAAACAAGTGTGTAGGATTGATAACCATATTACTAAGTTTTTGTTGGATCATTGTGCAGAACTGTTGGCAATGTCACTATTTGAATGTCACTTTACATCCTTTAATTTTATATCCTGAACAACTATTTCTAAGACGACAATATGTAACTTATCAACTGGTGATTTCTTACTGTTTATTTTTCTGTAATTCTGTATTATTTCTACCCTTTTTTTCTCCATTTTTGTTTCTTTCTCTTTGAATAAAAAAAAAATATTACTCTGAATTAATGTCATAGCATCCTGAAGCACATAAATGGTTGCTTACTGGAATTCCTATGTGAACTCCTACACCATCTTCAATATCATATTTTTATTGTCTCATTTCAAAGGAGAAGATACAAATATTCAGAAAACTGCAAGCAATCTAATGATCACAGAGACAAATTTCCAAAAATTTTCAGGACTTACAATAAGAGCATGTAGACCTTATTGAAGCACCAACACGGCCAATTTGATTTTGAAATACTGACCTCCACTCTCACAATTCTGAGACTAACTTCATCAACTGTTTCAGTGAGGACTGAAATTAGCATATCACAGGAAGAAACACAGAAAGAGAAAAATATGTACACTGAATAAAAATCACTGTATGTTTTAATATGTAGTGTCAAGTATTCTTTCACATTTAACTTCATTTTGTCTTTACTACAGACCTGATTTAATGCAAGATAATTGGCATGCTCTCCCTATTTCATCTATTGTAATGTTCTCCAATCGCCTGAGCATTTCTTAATCAAAAGAAGAGTTCCACACCACCTCTAGATATCAAAGGAGAACGTTTCTATAGCTATTACTGAATCAAAGAATTATTCTTTGAAGAACCTAAGGTGAAAGATTGAAAAATCCTTCCGGGATACAGATGAAAAATGCCACGTGTGTGTTTCCCCTAAGTATCTGGCGCAATCCATCAAAAGACTAATAAAAACACAGGCCCGCACTCACTCGGTACATGTATTCATTTCTCCTATTCTTTCCCCACATTTTCTGTGTGGCTCTGGTCTACTAATCTTACTCACGCGGAGTGTAGCTGCACTAAGGAAAACTGCCAGGCCTGATTAGCGAGTCAGGCGAGGAAATGACCTCTGAAATGCTTTCATTTCAATAAGCCTTTTATGCTAAGGAGCCAGGCCAGGATGGGAGCAGCATCCTCATGGAAGAGCAAAAGACACATAATACATGAATAATGGTGAGATTTCCCGCATTAAGGCATGAGCTATCTGTGCCCATAATGTCACTAGGTGAAAGTTATTTAATTACTTTGTTCTGGACACCCAAGCCTTTTTAGCTCAAAAGAAGACATTTATAAAGGCTACTGAGAATTAAGGTAATTAGCACATACCTCGTTATTCAAAAGCTCAATTCTGTAAGACAAAATAATTGTAAAATTCAAGTCAGAAATGACTAAATGTTTTTTAAAGCAATGTGATGGGTGAACAAGCTTGCTTTTTTTTTTTTTAACTTCATTTTAAGATGGAAATTTACCCATTTAGAAACAGAAGTTGTTAACTTGATCCTTGAATTTAACATCTGGTAACATTTTCATCTTTTGCAAACTAGTAAAATGTTATAGTATTTTTGACAGTGGGAGTTCAGTGCCAGAAGAAATTTTATCAGTACAAAGAGACTACAAAATAGGTTTCTTACTGGGCCACAGGGTTTCTTAATCCTTATCTTACAGCATTAAAAAAAAAAAGTGCTGCAGGGAAGTTGCTATTTGCTCATAATTTCTCTAGGAATTAATTTAAGAAGAACTTAACAACAAAGAATGGGATAGAACTCTTCTTATTTACTAAGTCAATGCATAGAGTGAAACCTGCCCCATTTTAATATTTTAGTAATTGAAAAATTTTATGGGGTGTGCTACTTTACTGATATCACTTTCCCTCTTATTCAATCAAATTTATCTTTTATTGGACTATATTTATCAATTCATAGTTTTAGTTTTTCAGGCATTAATTATACTACCATGTGATATCCAAATACAACACACAGTAAATATTACCAGCAAATTTGTGACATGAGAATAAAATGAAAACCCTGTAGAATCATGGTGCAGAGCTATCTCAGGGTGCCTGGAACACACACTCTGAATGAGCAAAACAAATTGGGCCACAGATCAGAGTAATGATAAGAGCCTAGACAGTAAGTGGAAGAATCTGGATTATGTTCTGATTCTGGCACCTGTAAGATGCAGAGACTTTATAGGGTCTCTAAACTCTCAGTCTTTTATTTCCCATCTGTCAAACTTGGGAAATAAGATGTGAGAAATAAGATAATAGAGAGAGCCTAGTACAATGACTAGCATAGGAAGTTTAAAATGGCAGAAATTATTTTCAGCCTCTTTATAAACTTTGAGCAAAAAAAAAAAAAATGTTACAATGATGCATACCCAACATAGAAATATATTTGACCAAGGGTATGGTAGATAAAAATGAGATATTTGTCACTGAGTTTTCAAAAGCCTCTCTACATAAATAAATTATTCATCGAGGCCTTTGAAGTACAAATTCTTTCTCTATGGACAAGGAGGGTTATGCCCAATAAATGTTCTGATTAGAAAGTTCTAGCTAAGTCTGGTTTGTTCATGGCATTATAGAAAAACTTACCAGTCAGAAAGAGAATTCACCCTTTCTAAAAAGCAAACTTCCAGGCATGTTGGCACATTCCTGTAATAAACTTGCTGTCATCATCAAAGTGTTCCTCTGCAGTATGTATGTAAAAGAGAAGTGAGGTACTTATTCTTGAATTTAGATACAAAGAAAAGCATTTTCCATTTTTTATTAAAACAATATTATTATCCATACAATTTAAATACCTACTAGGAGTTTGATACATGCTAGGTGCTTTTCAAGCTTTGCTTTACTGAATCACCACAATCCTAGACAGAAATGGGAGCTTAGAAAGGGTGAACAATTGCCCCAAAGCTCACTGCTATGAAAAGAAATAAAGAGCAGAGACCTCGTACCACGTCTATCCAACTACAAAGCAAATGCATTCGAAGTTATTCCGAAATCCACCATTTTTACAAAGCTTTATCAATTAGAGCAACTCAGACATCTACAAAGTTTGTTTTCCCCGGAGGATGTTTTTTCTGTAATTTTCCTATAAAGTAGAAGACAATGTGGGTACATTCTCACTATTTTATGCACCACAATCAAATGCATGTTAAATAAGTGGAAGATCAAAGTATACAGTGAAGTTAGACAATTATCACAGGAAAGAAATATTCACTCCAGGAATACATATTTTAAAGTGAAGCCTGGGAATAAAATTAAATCGACCTTCATAACGTAGCAGAGCCAATGTATGGCTTGAACCCAGAGCTTTATCAGAATCATAGATCTACAATGACAAATCTCTTGCATGTTACATCAAAAAGAGTGAAGCTTCATTCACTAATTTCACAACACAAAATGGATAAATATCTTCCAAAACTTTAGATGGAGGGGAAAAAGATGAAATAAATGTAGGAACATAAAATATTAGTGCCACCTGCACTCTCAATGTTGTGACACTAAGGCTTTGCTTAACTCTAGTGAAGATTAAATAATTTCTAAAGCATTTAGAACAAGACTCAGCTCCAAATAGTTGTTTATTAAATACATCTTTGTAGTTGTGTGTTTAAATAGAAGTTTACATTGCAAATAGTAACAGTTTAAATGTATTGGTTCCCTACCATATACCAAGTGTTGAAATAAATGTCTTACACAGATTAATTTATTTAATCCTTGCAATAAGTTTCCAAAGTAGGTATGACATGAGAAGACTGAGGTTTAGAAAAATTAAATAACTTGCCCAAGATACACAGCTGATAAACAGTGGAACAGTGAACCAGCCTGCACCATCTGGCTCCAGAGGCCTCATTCTTAATTAAAAAACTGAAAACTACTCCCCTAAATACAGGAAGGAAATCTCATCATTAAAACAGTAGGAGAATGGTTAATCATAAATGTCAAAGGATTTCTCAAGCAAGCTTATTTTTAAATTAATTCATATCAACAGAGAAAAACGTCTTACATTGTCCTAACTCAAGAAGAATATGTACATGAATGTGTGTGTTTAATCTGTCAAAGACATAAGTTTTAGTCCAAAACACATATTCAAACTCTTGCACTTTTATTACCGATTTATCTCACTATAAAAGATGAAAAGAAAATAACCGCATAGATTAACTATGACCTAATTACACTAGCTGTTTTTCCCTACAGGAAGTTTCTGTCTTAATTATTAGCTTTATATTGGATGAAGACAATCCCTTCTGTCCTGCCTTATTCTCATGCTGCACACTTGGAAATTCACAGATGATAGCGCTTCTTTCCTGAAATCTATTACGTTGCATGTGCTGTAGTAGTTCAGGGCTTCCCAAATCATGTCAAGATAAACAGTATCCCAGAGAGTGAATATCATTTCCATTGTTTTGTTGGGCTGGGTTTTATTCTCTTTTGTTTTGTTTGATTATGTGAAATCCGATGGCAGGGGCAGCTATTTGAAAGATACCAGGACATATTATGGTAGCCATTTTGGATTTCCTAGTAGCTTGTTTTGAACCCTTTTATTGCATTTATTGTTTCTACTCTATTCTGTTCTGTTCGATTTTTACTATGTCTGAAAGTATCTGCAGCTATTTTGAAAACAATAGGCATTATAGTAACTGTGGCTAGTGTCGTAAGGTTTTATAGTCCTGTATCTCTAATACTGGTTTATTTTTATTGGTGTTATTCTGTTTTATTTTCCTTGGTTTTAAAATAAAATTTAAAAAGATGAAAAAAGATGAAAAATATCCCATAGAATGTGATTAGATGAACCAAGAGAAAAATCCTCTCCAAACAAGAACATTGGTATGTTTCAACTGTGAATGAGGTTTCCATTTTTACTGTAGCATTTCTCAGAGCTCTTAATACATTTGCCAGTGTGTATGCTGTGAACCTCTAAGAAAGGGATTTAGCAACATGACTTTTCCCGTGTTTATTTAGCCATGAAGATTTCAGTTTTTAGAGCACAACTTTACGTCTCCTGGAGTTCAGTGATCTCCAGAACATACTTTAGAATGCAGAACTTTTGTATGATCTCTGTTTTATATAATGCCCCTTTCCAAGATAGGCAACATTGTCTTCTTTGTGCAACAGAAACCAACCCTAGAGATATGGAGTAGCTTGGCTGAGGTGGTAACTATGACTGGCTGTGGCGGGGTTCAAAGTCAGGTCCAACTTGAGAGTGTTCTGCTCATTTCTCTACACCATGATGCTTGCCTCATAAAGGAATAGAGCAAGGTACCCCCAAAGGCAGACTGCCTGCAGGTCCCCTAGCTTTCCATCCCCAAACCACCAGCTCATACCCGTCATTTATAGGAGAAGGAGGAAAAAATGCTTTGCCCTTAATTTTCTTTCCAACTCCTCTTTGTCACCTTCCAGGGGAAAATATACCCCATAAATTTGACATCTAACTTTAAAATGAGGGAAAAATGAGGGATTCTGGGGGAAAAAATCTGAAATTCCAATCTACCAGAGCATGAGTACAAAATTCCTTTCAAAGACCTTAAACCTCCCCAGAAACATGTGAGTACCAATACGATTTTCCTTGGGGAAAATAGGGCCCCTTGGCCCAGCTGAAACCTAACAATCAGACCCTTCCTCTGGGCGGGGTGGCCAGGACGCAGTCTGATTTCAGCAGGAGTCACGAATCAGAACTGCATCTCACACCTCACACAGCTCTGTTTCCTGCCCATATGTACGTGGCCCCACCTTCCTTACACTACTTATAAAACTCCCTGCCTTTTCTACAGTGCTTCTGATTATTAAATACATATACAAGAATCACATAATCATTGACCCACTCCAACATCACCCAAGCTTTCTTTAGTTTAAATCTTCTTGTTTACTAGTATAAGACTATAAATCTGAGTTTGTACTATGTGCTGGATGATGTCTTTTTTTTTTTTTTCCTAATCTTCACAACAAATTCTGCAAGGTGTATAAAAAGACAATCTTTAAGCACCACTGAGTAATTAGGATTTAATTTAGCTGCAAAATGGTTACTACTCCTCTAGTCTAGGATTTTGGTGACTGTTTCTTATAAAAATATTTATATACTTTAAAAAATTTAAGCACAGTATTTTCTCTTTCCTAAAGCAAACCTTTATGGTCATTTCCACGCATACATGTAGCACTACTCTATTTAAGTAACTATTATTAATTATCCCACGGAATTATTCCGTTTGAACCAGCTGAACAACCTAGAATAAAAGGTGTCCCGTGCACCTCATCTCTTTCTTGGTTTTGCTTATATTTTACTTCAGCCAACTCAATGAAGTTCTTTCTAACTATGAAGTACAAGAACTAGGCCCTCAACATTATGTAGTAAAATCAAGCATTTTCTCTTTCTGTTGGCTCTTGTTATCTATCACAGTGTCACCACAGAGGCAGGTAGCATTTCTTATTGTTCACCACTGATCTTTCCTGAGCTTCTGAAATTTTTGAATGTAAATTTTGAGGTTAATTTGGGAGTATCGACCAGGAAGACATGTAAGCAACTAAGCTAAGCACAAATCCATTTACTAAACTTCTCATTTTGAGATTATCATCGACACAGGAAGGCTTACCACACAGAAAGGAATTAGAAAATAGCCTATATTCCCTTAAAAGTAAGCACTGAAAATATTTTTTTAATTTTTGCCCAATGAATATAGATGCTTTACATTTTATTAGATTAACATGTTTACATGGTGTTTTGGTTACTTTTCTTCTCATTGCTGAGAAAAAATACCTGATACCCAAAATTAGGGAAGGAAAGGTTTATTTAGCTTACAGTTTCTTGAAGATTTCAGTTCTTATTCAGCTGCCTCCAAGGCAGAGTGACATGGTTTAGGGGCAACCATTCATGGCAGCAGCAGGTGATAACAGTGAGAAGGGGGAAAGGGAGAAGCAGGCCTCCTTCCCTCCTTTACATGGCAGGCTGCTCCCTGCCCCTGGGCAGGTACAGCACTCACACCACCAATCCCAGCCCTAGGCGATGAACCAATTACAATTAGGGCTACACTCAGCAGCCCTAGAAAGGTCTCCTCCCATGACTGCATGAGCCTTTGAGGGGACATTTAAAAAAACCACAACAGGTAGTATTCAATCATTATATGAGCAGAATTGAGAAGACACATTTCAAAAATACTATCTCTGTCATCTGTGAATTTTAGGTAACTAATAAACATCGCTCAATGAAACTTCATTTGTTGAACTTAAGTTCATGAAATATGATGAAGTCAGTGCAGTGTTATTAAAGAGGAAAAACAGCTGAACTTCAACAGAAGCTGATAAAGGTTATGGTATATGTTCTGGATCATTCAGTTGAAGAACTCAAAAAATATTAAGGATAACTTAAGAAACAGAAAATACAGAAAAAGCCATAGATTTCAACAGGAAATTCTAATAATTCCAACTAAAAACTGCAAATTTGATCAGTAAGTTTCTCAATCCCCAGAATTAGTAGAAATTTTAGGCAAAATTTTCTATTTAATATGCTCATGTCCAGGTGTCTGTTAATTTATCAACATTCTCTTTATTCATCCAAGAAAAATCTGTAAGCCACTATTATAATCTAACTTTAAATATGTAACTGGCATGTTTTCAAAGCCGAGGGATACTTGTTGACATTATGACAACTGATATCCAGAAATGGACAGGCTATATTATTACCGAGGATATTTTCTAGGGCTCATAAACCTTAAAAGTAAAACGCTACTGGGGACAAAAGAAATTGGGACATTTCAAATAAAAATGTGAAATATTCCTTCATGGAAAGAGATATTTTTACCAATGAGAAATGGATATAGGGAAAGGTACCAGTAAGATAGACAATTTTGTCTATTTGTGAGATTTAGTAAACTGTCATATTGATTCCTAGAATGTCACAGAGTTCTACAGTGACAGGTTATGCCCAGTTACAGCTAATTGGGAGACAAACCAGCATCTTACACAAAGTCACCAGTTCGGTGAGTTGGTTTTGGAAAAATTCAGACAATAAAAAGAAGGAAAGAATAAGAAGAAATGATGAAATACAGACAAAAATTTTAAGGAAATCAGAAAATACATGCTTTCAGGGAAACCTGCTTTAAAAAACAACAGATTTATTAGAGCACTGCTTTTACTCTGAAGCTAGAAATAAAGGATGCTTGAGTTGCAGAGGCCCTGCTAAGATCAAAGGTGGTAACCAAGAAGGGCTTCACATGGGGCTGAAATGGTCTGTAATTGGCAATAATTAACTCTTAACTGCACTAAGTGAAGATTATTGTCTCCTTTCATCCCAACTTTCCCTCTTTTTCCTTTCACCTATGTGTTAAGTAGCATGAAGTATATATAGCTGCACACATACTGAGGAAATTTGAGCTGGGTGTGTATTTAATTTGGATATCAGTCTAAATCAAATCAAGAAATAGAAGCCATGTAGTAATTTAAAATGGAAAAATAAAGAATGATAACCTATAAGCATGGAGTGAAGAAACAAGGGATCGATTGGCATAAATATAGCAATGATGGGTAATAAGAGAGAACCACCACCTTGAGGGCTATGATACAATGCTCAAGAAATAATCCCCTCACCTTGGATCTACACGTGGAGAAAGAATGGTTAGGGCTCTGGAGAGGCAGGAAAATCACCATAATTCTGTGTCACAACTCGTAAAAAATCAGCATTTCTGGGTACCAAAGAAGACTGCTTATGAGATGGTATCTTGCAGGAGACATTCTGCCTTAAGGCATCCAAATCATACTAAGTGCGGGGTATTTCTGGCCACTGTGCACTGCATGAGTCTGGAACTGGAGAAGCACGCTGTGAACCCTGGTGGCAAAGCAGATGCACCTCAGGGTCTGCATGCCACATAAACTGCACAAAGAACAGACAGTACTAAAAACAGGAAGCACTCCTGTAAGGCCTCTGCAATGTCCTTTACTGTTAAAGCTTAATTTTGTGATGGCTAGCAAAGGAAAAATATAAAGGGCCCAGATCCTTTTTATAGGCATGCAAATGAATTTATAGCTGAGACATTAAGAACTACCAGTCACAACTTTCATCATTCAGTTTCTTTTTACATCCTTATTTGTAAGGTTACAGTGCCTGCATTAATTTATTACAACAAAATGCACTGCCTTTTATTGCTCAAAATGTTCCCACTTGCTTTGAACACACCTCATCATTCTTGCCACTTCTGGGGCAGTCCTGGAAGTCCTCTTCCCTGACTTTACGAGGTACGATGAACGCAGCTGACAAGTGCCATCCAGCAGAAAGACAGGCTCATAAAAAAGATTATGGTGTGTCCTTACCCACCTCACTCGCCAGCTTGGACACTGTGTGACTTCTGGCTCTTTCCCAGAGTCAAAGTGACCATGAAAGGTAAATGTTTTGAATCGATTCAGGACTTCAAGTCAGCCACAACAGTGCAATTTAAGATACTCATGAAAGAGACTTCCAGCACTGCTCAGGCCCTTTCCGTTTACCTTTGGTTTCATGTGTCAGAAGTTCCAGGGTCCAATTCCGCAGAATGATTGTGATGTCATCTGGTAGAACCATTGCATTCCATCAGTAAGTGCCAAGAGCAATGAAAGTGAAGTGTGGTTTTTTCAACTTTTAATTTTATTAGAAAAAAGGGAAAACAGAATTTAATAGGAAAACAACAATAGTTAACACATTGCATATTGTCATCTTCAAAAGAGTTACTCAGAGTACAAGACACGGCATAAAAAAGTAATCAATATTAACACAAACCTTCGTTTTCAATGAACTAAGAGACACTAATCATACAGCTAACTTGCGTTTTTCCCTCTTTTCCCTTCCTTTTCCATTTCCTCATCCTAGTTCCTTTTTCCATTCAAACAATTTCTTACCATTGCTCAATATCTATTGTAAATTTTAGATCTATTTACTCTTTCAATTTCTCATACCAGGGAGACAATATGATGCCTACACGCATGAATCTGACTTATTTCACTTATGAGTATGGTCTCAACTTGTGTCCATTTACCTATAAAAGTCTCAAGTTTATCCTTCTTTATGGCTGAGTAGTACCCCATTTTTATCCATTCCTCAGGTGATGGGCATTTGGATTGTTTTCAATATCTAGCTATTATAAATTGTGCTGCTATAAATATGGGTAGACATATATCATTGTGGTATGCTTTTAATTCTTCTGGGAAAATACCCAGAAGGGTAATATCTGTGTTAAATTGGACCTCTAACTTTAGTTTTTTGAGGAATCTCCACACTGATGTCCATAGTGGTTGTAACACTCTACACTCCCACCAGCAGTGGAGGGGTGTTTCTTTTCCCCCACAGCCCCTCCAGAATTTATTGGTTGATTTCTTGACAATAACCATTCTTTCTGGGGTGAGATGGAATCTCAGTGCTGTTTTAATTAATATCTCTCAAATGACCAACGATGTTGAACATTTTTTCATATATTCATTTACCATTTGTATTTCTTCATCTCAGAAGTGTAGATTAATCTCTGATGTCGATTTTTGGATTGGGTCTTTGAATTTGGAAGATCTGAGTTCTTTCAGTTCTGTATATGATCTAGATTGAAGTCTTTTATCTGAGGGACAATTAGCTAAAACTTTTTCCCACTGTACATTGTCTTCTGTCTCTGTTGGTGATTTCTTTTGATGTGCAAATAAGAGGAGAGCCAGGAATATAGCTCAGTGGCCTAAGTGCCTGCCTGGCAAGTGCAAAGTTCTGAGTTCGATTCCTGGTACCAAACAAAACAAAACAAAATGTACCAAAATGGGATCCCAGTTGTTGATTGTTTGAAGTACCTCTTGTGCAGTTTGGATTTCATTCAGGAACTCTGCCTACATGTACGTTTTCAAGATTTCTAGCTACTTTCTTGTCCAGTAGATTTAGTGTTTCTTTTTTAATATTTATGCCTTTGATCCATTTTGACTTTAGTTTACTGCATGGTGATAAACATGCATCCAGTTTAGTCTTCAGCATGCAGTCAGTTTTCCCAGCACAATTTATTAAAGAGGCTTTCTTTCTTCCAGTGAACCTGTTTGACCTCTTGTCAAAGATAAGGTGATTGAGTGTGTTTGTAGTTGTGTCTGCATTTCTAATCTGTTCCACCAATCCTTAGGTCTGTTTCTTTGCTAGTACCATGCTAATTTTATCACAGTAGTTCTGTAGTATAATTTCGAGTCAGGGATTGTTATGACTGCTGCCTGCTTTGTTGCCCAGGATTGCCCCTGCTCTTCCAGGTCTTCTGTTTCCAAATGAATTTTAGGAATGTTTTCTCCAGTTCTGTGAGATATATTGATGGTATTTGGGTTGGAATTGCATTAAATCTGTATAGCTGTTTTGGGAGTCTGGCCATTTTCACAATATTGATTCTTCCTATCCATGAACAAGAGATATCCTTCCATTTTCTGACATCCACTTCAATCTTCTTTTTGAGAATACCCTAATTTTCATTATATAGATCTTTTACATCTTTTGTTAGATTGATTCCAGAGTATTTCATTTTCTGGATGCTATAGTGAAGGGTACATTTTCCCTAATTTCTCTCAGTGAGTTTGCTGTTTGTGTACAGAAATGCTATTGATTTTTGAGGGTTGACTTTGTATTCAACTATGCTACTGAACTTTGGTTATTACTTCTAGAAATATTTTGGTGGAGTTTCTGGGATCTGTAAGTAGAGTATCATGTCATCTATGAAAAATGGTAATTTAACTTCTTCCTCTTCGCAGTCCTTTTATTTCTCTCTTGTCTAATCACGCTGGGTGGTGTTCAAAAATACATTGAATAGGAGTGATACAATATAACCTTGTGCTGTTCTTGATTTTAGAGTGAAAGCTTTCAGTTTTTGTCATGATGTTCGCTGTTAGTTTTTCATAAATGGCTTTTATAATAAATGGTTTTTCTTTTTTTTTTAGATTGAGGTAGAGGCCATCTATTCCAATTTTCTGTAGGATTTTTGTCATGAATGAGTGTTGGACCTTAATCAAAAGCTTTTTCTGCATCTAATGAGACAATCGTGCGATTTTTGTCTTTCCTCTCATATTCCTTGTTATTTTTAAGAGATCTTTCTTTTTGTGTTTGCTAGCTGAGATCCTGTCTTCAACATCTGAAAGTCTAACTTCAGTTTTATTCAAGCAGTTTTATCAGTTTTAGGAGAATTTTTAAATTACTGAATATCTGTTCCATGCATGCTATTTCTTTCCTATATTGTTCATTCAACATCTCCAACATTTTCCTATAATTCTCTATTTTTTTTTTATCTATGTCTACTCTAGATTTGCTGAGCAATTCCTTCACTATGGTTTTCACTTTTTTTTTTTTTTTTTTTGCCTGAGAGATTATTTCTGATCTGATTTCCTCTATAGTCTCATGGATTTCTTCACTTCAATTGTTATCATTTTAGAAATTTCAGGCTTGCATCTTCCACTTTCCTCTATCTCAGTATCTCCTAGACTTGCTCTGGGGGGCCTGGAGGTCTGAGATTATGTCTTGCTTCTGTGCATTGTCATCTTCTGTTTCAAATAATTTTTATTTTTCTTTCTGTGGTGATCCTTGTAAGTTTTGATAGTATGTAGCTATATCACTAATATCAAGGCCTCTCTAGGGAAAGCCTGTTCTTCAGGGATATCTTCTGTTTGTGGAAGTTTCTTGGTTTGTGTTTGTCCCAAGATTCTATCTTCCCCATTATTTAAGAGTGAGATGTTGGCATCTGTTTGACTCAGTTCTCAGTCCTTTGGTGTTGGACTATGGGGAGGTTACAACCCCAGAGCTTCCCAGTATTGTAACGGAAGGGATAACACCTGATTATAATAGTTGTGACATCCTAAAGTAGTGTAATTACCAATAACAGTAGCATCAAGCACAGTTTAGAAACTTACAGACTGTGGTAACTATTAATTCTGTACCTTAAACCACAGGAGCAAAACCTACATACAGTTACATAACAGATCCAATTGTAAATTCAGAACTTGTATGCACTTGGTAGAAGTGGTTTTACCTTGGTAGAGTGGTTTTACCCTGTGATGAGGAAATTTAAGAGGGATGGTAGTTAAACAAAAGTAACTGAAAAGGAATTAGATGGAAGGCCAGAGGACAAAAGATCATCTTGCAGGCTTTGGGAACCTAGAAAGGAGGACAGAAGAGAAAGAATGAAGGAGTTGCAAGGCGTTAGCTGAGCTTGATCTCTGGGTTTGGGGATAGGATTAGTTTTCCGTGGCTGGAGCTCTCCACAGCCATTTAGAAAAGAGAAAGAAAAAATATAGGAGAAAAGAAAAGGAAATAAAAGAAGATAAAAATCTAATCAAATGGAAAGGAAAGGAAAGGAAGGGAAGGGAAGGGAAGGGAAGGGAAGGGAAGGGAAGGCGTGGCCCCACCCACCTACTTCTATCCCACGTGTCTTTGTCCCCAAGCACAAGGCTGGTTCCCCTAACTTATCACTGTAGCTCATACTGTTAATATTGCCTCGGATTTTTTCACTTTGCTAGTCCCGCCTGTCCATCCTGTGCACCCTAGTCTGGGTCGCGTATTGCATCATTTGCATTCTCCCAGTCTCGGGGTCCCCCCTACTGCTGAAGGGGGAAGGAGCCGGTCACCTGGATTCTTCCCAAGCCAGTTGCCGGGTCCCACCCATGTAGTGGAGAGGAGCCAGCCTGTGTCCTGCGATGTTGGGGTAAGTGTGTTTTAAGCAAGGGTCAGGGGGCAGTATTAGTAGTATATTAATTTTTTAAATTTAAACATTCGCCATGTACTCTGGGCACACCATATAGATCTGAAATGCCCCCCAAAACTCATCTGTTCAGGAGTGGGGCCTTTAAAAAGTGACTAGATCACAGGGGTGCTGGATTCAACAGTGGATTTGTGCATTGATGAGGTCTTAGCTGATTGTACTGTTAGAGATGGGGAACCAACTGAAGGTCACTGGATTTGACCCTTTGGAGAGTATCTCATCAGCTTTTCCAGTGCGCTCAGCTTCGCAGCTGCCTGGGGTTGGGCAGCCTTTTTCTGCTACGCCCTTTCTCCAGGCTGATTCTGCCTTGGAGCCAGCCCACTATGGACCGAATCCTTCGAAACTGTGAACTAAACTAAACAACTCCTTTACATTTTGGGTGTCAGGTACTTTAGCCAAGCAATGGGAAAGCTAACTAATACAGTACGCACATTTGAATTCTTGTGTATCAATGAAGCAATTTTATATTCATACCTTGAAAGGATATCCATCCCTTATTAACAATATTATCACTCTTTCCCCAAATGAGAACCACAATTGAGTTACTGCATTCGTTGCTGATTTTATTAATTACTCCTTATAGTCATTCCCATTTGCACTGCACATTCCATGACCTACAACCTAAATTATAAAATGGATATCCACCAATTTGTATATAAAATAAAAATAAGGAGAGATAAAAAGAAAAATTATAAGTTCATATAAATAAGCACATACATGTAAAGAAAAAAGTATATGGAAAGCTACCACAGTCCTTGCTTTTGTAATTGTCCTGAGGTTGTAGTTGCAATCCGTGGCTCTCTTCAGTTCCTAGTGCATAATGCCTTTCCCCTCAGACAGAATCTCAGTTGTGCTGGTTTCTTAATGGAGTGAACAAAATCCTTATTTCAAAGAGTCTGATCCCTTAATTTTCCAACTTTGATAGAGTTTGATATTAGAGTTTATATCAAACTATAATGTAAGTCGGTTTTCAATCAGCCTTACTGGGTACTTGGAAGTACTAAAAGTACCTAAGGCCCTTGGGTTCTAGACATCATCTTCTTTGATATGATTCTGCAGCAGTGACCCAATTTGTTTTTGAAATTGGGTGTAATCACTTAAGTCACAAGATTCTTTCATTTTGCATTTGCCTAATGCTTTCATGTATCAGAAGTCCGGATCTCCAGTTCAGCAGGATGATTGCCATGTGCTCCAAGAGAAGTATTTTTGTTTTTCTGGCTCAGAACTCTAATGTTGAGTTCAAAATTTTTTCCTCACCTTCCACTTAAAAATGGGTCCAGCCACTCACTCACTCACAAATGTCTTTCTAAGACATTTGAAAGTACCTGTTCCTTCCTGTTACCCAAATCCATCTGGACCATGTCATTTTAATCGATTAGGAGATGTTTGTAGACTACCTGGATACCTGTATACAGTTTTCAGTCACTTCCATGTGTGATAGACATGTGGCTAATTATCCCTTTGTAAGAACAACTTCAAATTTCACTGGGCCTACTAATTAAACAAAGAATAAATTGTGTAAAGGCAGTAGCAAATCTGGAAATTTCTTATAGTCATAAAACATGTCCCTGCAAAGAGAAGATTCAGCTTTGAAAGATACTCAGTCTAAATGGAATTCCTCTTCCTTACTTGATGATAAAGCATATATGATTATGAAGGTACATGGATTTATAAGAAAATTAAATCATAAAACTAATAAAAATGTCTTTGTTTCTAGGCAACCTAGTCCTACATACAGTAACAAAGTCTGTGACATCAGCTATTTTATGTAACCCATCTAATAATAAAAAACAAATTTTTATCAATCAGGTATAGAAAAGACAATTATTTTTCTATTTTTTCTATTGTATTTCTTCTCTAGACTTACAACAAAATGCCATTGAAGTAGAAAACCAAGAATATGCAAGCAGTTGATTAACAAAAATATTGTTATTTAGGGGGATTCTGTGATGTTTATGGTATTTGTCAATTTTTAAAATTTTTCATTTCTAATATTGTTTTTACTAATCTTTTCTATTAGTTCACTCTTTAATATAACACCCTATTGACCATTTTCTGTATTTTTCTTTGAAAGGTTCCTGAATTTGATAAGCTTCAGAACTACTCCAACTTGAATCTACCCCTACACAGTTGAAACATAAAAAGATCGATAATATAATTTGCCAAATAAACTTATTTTAATATTTATACATGTTTAAAATCAAGCATTATTTGTTATATATTTACATATCAATCTGAGATTTACCCTGTTTTTATCCTAATGCAATAAAAATCAATCTAATACTTCTAATTATTATGGAAATATTCCATCAGGAAATACTGCCCCTTATGTTACAATGGTACTTTTCATTAAAATTTTTTTAAACTTTATTTAAACCTACACTTAAAAAAATATTGTGTATTCAGGACTTAACTCAGGGTCCCCACAAGTAGCTGTGTGTGCCATTTGCAATCACAAATTTACACATTTATTGCAGTTACTAGATTGCCAAAGTTGGCAAAAACATATGCTGTTCTAAGTAAGTGGATTATAAAGGTTTTGTGACAGAGAAAAATAAAGTATCTGAAGGACAGAACTTCATTTCTCTGTTTTATGGAAAGATGCTATATGAGATACTGGCAGGCTGAAGTCCTTTAGTTATATGAGAATTCTAACCCAAAATGTAGATGTAAATTTAATTCTATAGGCTGGAAACTTCTGAAGCTACCTGGAGTGGGAAATAATCTTGTCCCAGTTGGACCTCGGAAGGCAGAGGAGTGCACGTTGGTAGCAATACAGTGTCTTAGGGAGACTCCAAGTCTCTCCATTTTGAGACAATTTTCTGGTCAAATTAATATGCATTTTAGGAAAAGAACTAAACTGCTAAACTCTAATAATTGGTAACATTAACCAAAAACTCATGAGCACAATTAAAATTATTCAATGAAGTATCAGTTTGAATTTGCTGCTGATTTTACTTAACACTCTACTCTTCCTTTTCACATATGCATGTGATTATAGACAAATGCATAGGAATATAAATATTAAATAGTGGTTGAGAAACCCAGAATTTTCAGGTGTTACACATTAATACATGACCTTATTAAAAATGAGTGTTCATACAGTCCTATGATAAACAAGGAAGTAAGTACTGAGAGAACACAAGAGTTAAAAGCCAAGCTGACAAATAGCAGGAATGACTTGCAGGTTGGCACAGAGGAAGCAGTGTGCAGCTGAGACCTTTGTGCAATCAGAAGTGAGGATGGTTTGGAACAGGGGGGAGGCTTAGAGGGAAGCCTTAACTAAGGGCAGTGGATGGATGTGCTCATCAGTCATTCTTGTAACTGTGGGTTAATGAAGTTCCCCCTTTGTCTTAGTTACACAAATGCCCACCGTTGTAAGGCTTTTATTGGCATGTATTACTTGACAGATTTGACTGAAAAGTCTCAATCCACAAAAAGCACTCTAATCTGTATAAAGGATGTAAGCCAAGCAAACACCTCCTTAAATCATTTTTCTTTGGTCTTAAATTCTAGGAGTGATACAAATTATGCTACTTGTGCTTTATTTTTATCTTTAACTGGCAAACCTTAAAAATTTAAAGAATTTTTGTCTTTCATTCTTCTTTGTTAACTTAATTTTCAATTGGCAAGTAATTGTGACTATTTATGGGATTCAATATCATGTAAAGAATGTATTTGCTATTGACCTCATCTGCTAGTAAATACAGTATTTCAGAAATTCTCTCTGTCCATCTTGCTCTTTTGTGATTCCTAACCACGCAAAAATTCTTAAATACTGAAACACAGATGTATTCTTTCCTAAATAGCCAACTCCTCCATTACTACAATTTTATCATGCAAATGTAGTATGAGCTTTTATAATCTTTTTAGGACATGGTAGTGTGTGTGTGTGTGTGTGTGTGTGTGTGTGTGTGTGCGTGCGTGCGTGCGTGTGTGTGTGTGTGTGTGTGTGTGTGTGCCTCCATATTCAGGTGGAGAGGTTAAGGTTTTGGAGAGGGTTGTTTTGGTTTTTTACAGGAAGCAAGTATTTTGGCTATAATCTGAGATTTTACTAAATCAGGCTGACTTTGTGGTTGTGAATAAACATATTTTCCCTATAAAATGTCCTACCTAATAAAGTGTACCTGCATCTGTCCCAACAAATAAAGGTTTACCCAGCATAAAAGTACCTCAGAAATGCTTAGCTTATATGAATGTACAGCAACCCAAGAGGTCATGAAGTTAGAAATATGAATGTAGTCGGACATGGTGGCACACACCCACAAGCCCAGCACTTGGGAGGCTGAAGCAAGAGAGGGGGGTCGTTGCAAGTTCGAGACCAGCCTGGGCTACAAAGTGAGCCCAAGGCAAGCTTGAATACATAGCAAGACCCTGTCTCAAAAAGCCAAAACATAAAAAGAAAATAAACCTTTAAAAAACATGAATGCAAATGATATCCTATGTACCAGTCAACAGGGGAGGGTCAAGAGTAAAAGAAGAAAATGAAGATTTGTTTGTTTGTTTTTTTAACTGAGAGTTTAAAATAGTTAATGAGGGGCTACTTGTTAAAGGCAGCCCAAAAGAAGGATTGAAATGAAGATGTTACTTAGTATAACATAGGCCAGAAAGAAGTCCTCTCAAAGAAATTTTTCTGGATAGGAGAGCTATCTATTACTGCTTGGAATGCAATGTGATCTAACTAAAGCAGAGATATAAACGGCTAAAGCAATGGAGAAAAATGAAGGAGACAAAGAAAGTAGGCAAGAGTAAAGACCTGTAGCTCAAACCCAAATGGAACCAATTATGGTGCTAAGAGAAGGAACTGAAAGTAATTGGCTTATGAATTATTGAGTAATATGTTTAATTGAATTTCAAAACAAACTGACTTACAAATTATTTTGTTTTGCTGTCCTGCGATTGTCAACTGAATCTCCTAAATGAAGGGTGCATTGTAAAGAAAACGCCAACAACCGGGGACATACAGCACAGTGCTTTAGGGTGCACCAAGAAAATCACTCCACCGCAGCCCAGTCTCCTTCATTCTTAAGGAAATGAGTGAGGAAAGGAGGGAAGCACAGGTGCTGCCTGTGGTCCATCTGGCAGGGCATCCACCGCACATCACCCCTCAAACACAAAGCAAGAACATCATAAAATGACTGATAAAGATCAGGATGCTGCAAAAGAGGCGATTAGCATTTCCCTTGCTGGTTGGGCATTTACTTTGTAATGGTTTTGTACTCTGTTTCGGTAGCTATTTAAGTAAAGAAGAAAGAGGAGAACTGGAGTGATGAAGGGGAAAACAGAAAGGGAGAAGGTTAACAGCATAGCACACTGCATATCTCCAAGAGCACAAGGTGAGTTTTCCACGGGTCAAGTGGATAGTAAGGAAAGACTCATCATCATGTAGGAGCCCACCCTGCGAGAGCTGCCCTGCAGAGGAAGTGATCTTGGCATCTTGGCAGCAGGGCACTGTGAGATACACCACAGGAGGCCAGCACTAGGAAGAGAGTGAGGAGCAGTGGCAGAGACCAAGCTAGAATCAGATGTCCTGAAATCAGATTGTAAAATAGGCAGTTGCTTTGCTTCTGAGACCCTTGAGAGAGCCAGTATTGGGATGCTTATCCAAAGCTACAAATTTTCCATAAAGTTAATAAGGCTTAAGTTTCCAGAGTCTGAGAAGGTGACTGAACAGTGTAGTGGAACAATTGCAGTTTTTTTGGAGTTTTTGTTTTGTTTTGCCAAATTTACTCCATAATTGGTATAGAGTAAATGTTTGTGTCCTGCCAACATTTATATATCAACACCTAATCTTCAACACAATATTATCAGATGTTGCACCCCTTGAGAGATTATTAGGTCATGGTGAACTATCATGAATTGCATTCATGTTCTTAAAAAAAAGAAAAGGAGACTAGATTATGTGCTGTCCGCTCTTGCCCACTCTTAGTTGCGTGAAGACATAGCTAGAAAGCACCTGTCTCCGTAGTCCTGAGTCCATGGTGTTGTACTTTCTAAGAGCCAGTCTTCAGACTATCAGAAATAAGTTAAGTCACCCACTCAATGGTATATTGTCACAGCAGCCTAGACTGACGAAGGCAGCTATTTTAACCCAAACCCCATAAGATCACCATCTCCATCTAGTTTAGTTTGTTTCTGTCACATTTTGTCTCAGGGAACATGATATGTTGGTACTCAGGTGAGAGAAAATGGATGAGAATATGTTTGGTTCAGCTTAGTGGAATATAGTTCTGGAGATCTCAGTCACTTCTGTTTGTAGTTACATAGTTGTTGGCCTCTTTAGTATAAATACTTCCCTCCTATCACCTAGCATGCTGACTCATCCAGTGTTGACATGAAGGTGCGAGGCAGATGGCATGTCATGATAGAAATGTGTCCTGAGCCCTCAATGTGGAAAGTGTGTAAGTAATGGAAGATAAAATTTAGAATGTGTGGAACGAGAAGCTAAGTGTAGAATTTTGCCTCAAGCTTTTCTATACTAGCAATAATTGTTTTAATTGGTCAAATATATTTTCTACAGAAAATGAAATTATAAAATCATCTTTACATGAAGAAAGGAAAAAATGGGAAAAATAGTTTTACAAATGTGTATTAAAAAGTTAATAGTAATATGTGTCCTGCGAATTGAGTACTCTAGCACATAATGATTACATTTCTTGTGTGGAGCTGGTACATGGACATATCACATCTTAATATTGTTTTCACCCCTTTTCTGTCTTGTACTTTCTCTCTCCCTCCATTTCTTGCTTACTTTCCCCTTTAAGAAAGACCTATTTCTATCAGCTATTTAATTGTTATAATATATGATTTATTGTCTCATGGTTTTTGTTGTTGTTGTTGTTTGTTTGTTTTGAGTTGTTTTGTACTGGGGATCGAACTCACGACCTAGTGCTTAGCGGGCAGGCACTTATGCCATTGAGCTAAATCCCCAGTCCATGTCTCACATTGAATAAATATCTATATTCTCAAATTAAGAAAAAGGGCACTGGCTAGGACTGCAAGAGTGAGTCATTAACGTTATCAAATGCTGCGGTGATAAAGGATAGACTGCCAGCTTAGAGTATGACTGATGAGTTATTTGAATATGTTGACTTGTCGACTCATTTTCATTTATTACATTTCCCCAGATTCTCTCAGTCCTTGATTCTAAAACACTACCTATCACTAACCTTTAATTACTAAGCATAAACTTCAGTAAAAGTGCTTAAAGTCTAAGAATAAAAGGGTCGAGGGTAACTCATACTGGTTGAATGTGTTAAGAGAAACTGAGGTTCTATGTGAATATCTTGAAGATTCAGCCAAGCAGTTTTGTATTTTGAGAGTGTCTATAACTGTCATCGTCTATATATCAGTTAGGATTCACTAGAAGTTAGTGAAACTTCACTACAAGTTCACTAGAAGTTATACAGTGAATCCTAGTGAATATATATATAGACTCATAATGGCTGGCTGCAAAGTCAGAGGTGGAAGGGTGGAAAGGGGCCATCTGCATGCAGGAGAGCCAGAGCATCCAGTCAAAAGTTGACGCCCTGGAGCTCACTGAAGAGTCCTCTGTAAGTCCATATTAGAATGATGCCAAGGGCCTGCACTAGGAGACTGAAGTCTCAGCTGCAAGCCTAGAGACAGGTCCAAAGGTGCTAACAAAGACTGGAGCTCTTTGGAAGAATTAGAAGTGAGATTTTCTTTTTATTCTATCAAGTCTACAAACCTATCACTGGTGAGTGGGTGCTCCTTCTTCAGTAAGTCCATCACCCATACCCAGAACTGAGCTAACTCAGTCAACTATGTGTTTGTCAATGAAAGGGACACCTTAGTTAATTATCATACAACACAGTCGCCTAAAACTCACCTCTATGCTCTCTTTGCTGCCTAGACCTTATAGAACACCAGGAAACACAGACTGCAGTCATGTTAATCCAAGAAAAGTTCAGAAAGATATTACATGAATAAGATTTAAATTACTCCAACTAACATTTTGTTTGGAAATGGGCATTATCATGTTCACTAAAAGCCATTTTTTTTATTTACTCCTCTGGAAATCCACCGTATGTCAACTAATTTCAGAAAAGTTTTTACTTTTTATTCTGTTTAACAATTCTGCTCCTCTCTTCTTACCAGATTGAAATTCTAACACCTCTACAACTAGAGAAATTTTACAACCTAAAGGAGTTTTCTCCCTAAAAGATTGTGCTTTAGTTACGTTGGTCAGATTCTGCAGAGAAAAACAAGAGAGAATGGGGGGAGGAGAGAAGGAGGAGGTGAAAAAAGGGAGGAGAAGGAGGACATAAACAGGGAAAGGGAGAAAAAGAGAAGAAAACGAAGGGAAAGTACAGGAAGGCAAAGCAGAGATCATAGAGGTCATAGTTATTGGTTTACACAATGATGGAAGACAGTAAGTCTCACGATCTATCTCTACAGGCTGGGGAGTCAGAAAAGTCAGTAGTGTCATTCAGTCTAGGTCCAAAGGTCTGAGAATTAGGAGCACTGATGCCTGAGAGCAGAAGATGAATGCCTATGCTCAAACTAAAAAAGGAATTTACCTTTCCTCCACCTTCTTGTCCTAGTCAAGCCATAGATAGGATGATGTCCCTCTGCATTAGTGGGAGTGGCTTTCCTTAACACAGTCTATCAATTTAGATGCTAAACTGTTCCAGAAATATTCATATGCACACCCTGAATTAATGTCTTATTAGCTGTCTGGACTTCCTTTAGCCTGGTTAAATTGACACATAAAAATTAATCATTACAGTAATCATCCTCAGCTAAAGAACGATGATTTCAGCAAAATCAGTCACTTTGATATCAGCTAGAAATTTTAATTCAAGAGTATCTGAAATTCTAAATGTCTGAGTAAATAAGAATTAGCTATATTTAATTGACATTGTATAATTCCAACTAACCCTAATCTTAGTTATGATTTGTTTTGTAGCATTTTGCTGTCCTGTGGCAGACCATGGTGGCTCTCATTCCAAGGTTATTAGAGACAAAGATGGCCAGCATTGAGTGAGACTGATCCAGTTCACTAAAGAAAGCCATGTTTCCCTGTTGAGTAAGGGCTTGAACCAAAACATCTACGTGTCATCTTCCATTCAATGGAAAGGTTATTGCCCACTCAGAACATAAGCTCACACTCAGTTGCTCACTGCTGAAAAAATAAAAGGAGGCCATTAGCTTTGGTAAAAGGGGCAAAGGATCCATTCTAATCTAACTCTGAGGACATGGAGACACTTCATCACCCAGTCATGATCTCATTATGGACAGGTGTGTTAGGGTCTTTATATAGAGAGACAGTGGAGGGAAGAAATGCCATGAGACAATGAACCACTCAGGCTTGTTTCATCCCTTCCTGGAATGGGACCTCTCCCTCCCTTGCCTATGATAATGAAAATAGACTCTGACCTCCTGGTGCCAGCATCTGCATATTCTATCCATTCCTCTTGGCTAAGGAGAGCTGAAGGTGGCAGCTTCTGCCCTCGACCTGAGCAAATTTGAAGAAGCCACTTGTCTCCAAAGGGAGAAAAATCTAACCTTTAAAGTTCCATATTTCTGTGCCTGTTGTGCAACCATTAATCCATTTCCTGGCTATTCCAAGTCTCATTTATCCCAGATATTCCGGCCTTGATCCCTAAGATCTAAAGATTCACTACTATGAGAAAACCATGAAGGCCCTAAGAGATAATATTGCCATGGTGTAACTTTAGGTAACATTATTCAGTGCAGAGAGAATCATTTCTGTACCAAATCACGAGTCACATGGCATCATCCTGGAGTTCTGAGCTAGGCTTTAGGATTCAGTAATAGATCACAAAATTAATATTACAATGTCCAGTTTGATGAGCTCTCTACTTCGTTAGTTGTAGATAACCAGGCATCCTGTGTTCAATGGCCAGAAACCACTGTGAATGGGTTCATGTCCCACCAGTTGTCCCTGAGATCATCTGGTCACCAAAGTAGGAACTTCCCCTGGACATGGTCCTAATATTACATAGTAAAGAATCTGAGAGGGGCAAGTTAACTCTTATCTACCTGACCTATTTTGAAAACAAACATTTCTAACTTTTCCAGTCATGTCACAGATACTGTCATAGAGCTATTTTGCCCTTACAACCAAAATATAAAATAGATATATTTATTCTTAACTTACAATAAAATACTGAGGCACAGAGATATGACTCAACCCAAATAGCTTATAAGCATGAGAGAAAGAAATAAGAATAAAGTTTATAAAATCATATAATTCATGCTCTCTCCATATATCTTATCAGAAATATTTAGCTGATAGTAAAAGGGTAGATTCATGTATCAGTAATATTGTGAGAGTATAATTAATAATTTGAATTAGCTATTTATGTCTTTTGATTATTTCTAGTTTTGCAATGACTCCCAACTATAAAAGTTTTCCTCAAACTTTCCTATTGAACCTATTAAAAGCCCAAAGTATTTTGATAGCACTTATAGCATCACACAATCATTACAGAATATACTTAAATTATTTTAAAGGCATAATAGATCTCAAAGGACACTCTCATAGATTAAGTGTCAGAAATGAAATATTGCATTTCAACTTCACAACCCTTTTTCAGAAGATGGGAAGACAATAATTGAGAGTTCTATAAAATGCAATTTATGATTCTGCAATTCTATTGGGCCAGTTATTTTTAGTAACAATTTAATAAAATGCATGATTTGCTGCTTTGAGTGGACTTCATTTCCAATCTTGACACTTAATGATGATGTCTCAAACAATTGGATTACATTTTTAAATTTAAAAGATTTACACCAGCCAACTTCATTGTTGTAAAATCCTCTACACTTTGGAAAAGAGTATAATCCATAGAAAAGTATTTCACTAACCACTTGGTCCCATCTTGAAATGAAAGGTTTCTTTAGGTACTCATGCTTTGAAAGTCTGATTAGCAATAAAGGGTGTTGATTTTGGCTCATGGAAAGCTCCTTAGATCACCAGTAGCCAGCATGGCACTTCAGACATAAATGGGTGAAAGAATCAAAGAAGAAAGAGAGTCCATCACAGCCTCCTACCTAGCAATGCAAAAGATAAGTACCTGCTTGCTCACCTTTTCTCCATGCTGAAATGCATACACAAAGCCCAGTGGTCTGGGACAGCAGGTGATCTGTAAATTCCCTTGTCTGTTTGGTTCTGCTCTCAGAGCAGCCTTATCAAGCTCTGTGATATTGCTGTTTCACAATTTCCTTTACTGCTTCTTAGCCCTTCAAAGAATAAGGAAATCAATAAAATTTCTTCCGTCTGTTTATTGCAATTGGGTATACAGTCACTTAAAAACTTACTTTCCATGCTGGTTCCAACAGCTGAGGGAAGGTAGACCCGTAGGAAAGCATTTCTTTCTTTAGAAGCTTCATTATTTCTTTCCCTATTCCCTGTGGTTGAGTACAGGATGATTTAGTAACAACACAGTGAGGGGGATGTCATGATGGGCTCTGACATTGCCTGCCTGGGATGAAGGCAAGGGCCAGAGTCGTGGTGATCACTCGTCACATAGGAAGGCATGCAGACACCTTATCAGCTGCACTGTTTTGCCAGCAAATCTTTGACTTGCTCTAATTTGAGGATACAGCATTTCTATCAGCAATTTTTATACACTGTCAGGTGAGTCAACGAAATAAATACTCATTTTTGACTGTTCCTAAAGCTTCTTGCAGCCTGTGGCTAGAAGAATCTTTCAAATAGAACCAACCACTAAAGCAAATGGTCACTCTTTTTAAAACTAATCTTTTTTCTGTTGAATTATGCATCTTTCTTTTAATAAAAGCATATTATATCTGGACTTCCAAGAAATTCTTTCTTTAGAAATGGAAATCGATTTTCTAGAGTCTAACTTTGAATCCTCTTTTTTTTTTTTTTTTTTGCTAAAAATAGGGAAGACAATTCTCCTATAAAGAATGAGCTTTTGGTGGGGCTGGGGATTTAGCTCAGTGGCATAAGCACCTGCCTTGCAAGCCTGTGGTCTTGAGTTTGATCCCTGTTACCAGTAAAAATACAAAAAAAAGAAAGAAAAAAAGAATGAGCTTTTTCTTGGGTGCAGATATGGTAATTCCTGCAAAACAAGACTTCTTAGAAGCTAAATAGCCATTTTCCTTTCATTTTATTTTCTTTGCAGAAGGACTTAGCAAAGATTTAGTTGTTAGTATTGTCCTTATTTAAACTAAGAACAATGCTATTCTGAAATGCAGTTTTTTGGGGGAAATTGTAGTTGCTCTTGCTGTTGGTTGGAAGGCTGAGTTTAAATAGATACGAATAGTATAACACAGTCAAGAGAAGCTGACAGAAGTCACTAGAATGTTCTCTTTGACTCCTTTCTAGAGATGCCTGTAAACTTATGAGCACATCAGGTCAAATGATGGGAAAGAGAGCTTCCTCCTTTCATCTGCAGAAGGAATAAATCCAAGGGAGGTGGTCCGCAAGAAAATACTGCTCAGTAATTTTAGTGAATGGGAATCAGAGCAGAAACAGACATAATACATACTTAAGATGAATCAAAGCAGCATTATGAAGACACAATGAAAATTTATCAGTATAAAATATAAACTATCAAGATAGGAAAAACAAACTAGAATTCAACTGGCTCACATCTAAAGAAACAAATAATGTACATCAGTCAGTGGCAAATCAAGCACGTCCCAGAAGGCGCCTTCAGTTCATCGTCCAGAAAATCAAATATGATAATGGAATCATCTCTGGACAACTGTTATCATACCATGACCGAGGTTAGAGAATGATTCAGTGACAAAGCTAGGGAAAAAAACACATACACAAGCCTCACTCTGACATTTCTCATGGGTCAGTGTTTTACCCACCGATTACCCCAAATCCTGGACTCAACTTTGGACCTTAAAGCTTTTTACAAACTATTACCAATCTCAGCAAAATTTTTACTTCTAGACACTTTGACATAAGTTTGGTGTTTAATCAGTTATGCACACTAAAATGTAAAATCACCCCAAACATTCTGGAAGAAGTTTTATGCTGTTTCTCATATAAGACATTGTGTTACATTGTTTTTTAAAAGTTCTCTCTGGAAATTCCCAGATATGCTCTCATGAAAGCCAAAATATGGAACCTATTCTTTAAGCAACAGCCAATCTTACATCCATTCATGTACTTCATCCATAAACCTTTTTCTCAGAGAAAACTGTTTCTCAGATCTATAGGACATCATGTGCTAGTAAATGAGACACAGCCTGGTATATTCAGGTTGTCTAGACTCTCTCTATCTGCTAGGAGTTTTTTTTTTTTCTAGGAGAACCAGCCAAATCTGGACAATACTTGTGAAAGCATTAACCAACAAATTGTAAATATACATAACAGTTTTAGAGACTAAGACAGCCATTTACCTGTTCACTCCCATCTATTTCTGACTTGATTCCCAATTGTAGACAAGTGACGTGGGAGACTGATGATGAACAGAGGCAGAGATGTGCTAAGAAAGAAGAAGCCAGATTTATCAAAGAAAAGCATTCTTAGAAAGAATGGCAGACATCCCATTAGAAATGTTACATAAGCTCAGTAGGTGGTTAGAAATAGCTGGAAGTTCAGAGATTAAAACTAATGAGCGAGTACCAGGAGTGGTTTTTGTTTTGTTTTGTTTTGGTAGCAGGAACTGAACTCAGGACCTTGCACTTGCCAGGCAGGCGCTGCACCACTGAGTTATACCTCCAGCCCAGGAGTCTCTTATTTAATCACTATCATGGTAAGTCTTTCAAAGATGCCCCATACCCTAATCCTCAGTACCTGTGGATATTACCTTACCTGACAAAAGGATCTTTACCCATATGTTTAAGATTAAGGACACTAAGATGGGGAAAAGACCTTGGATTATCCAGGTGGGGCCAAACTAGTAGCACGAGCCCTTAAAAGCGGAGAAACTTTTCCAGCTGCTCAGAGTCAGAGAAATGGCCGAGCAAGAGAAACGCTATGCTGTTTCTGGCTTTCAAAATGGGAGTGAGAGGCCGTGGACGGTGGAAGCAAGGAGCCTCTGGGAGCAGAAAAGGCAAAGGAACACTCTCTCCCTGGGAGCTTCCACTAAAAGGACAGACAGTTCACACTTTGTCAGATTCCTGTGGGACTTCTGATGACAACCAGTAAGATCTGTATCTTTTTGTTTACCATGGTAGCAATGGAGAATGAATACAGATACTGGTAGAGTGAGAGCTGGGCTGGCACGGGCTAAAGTACAGAAACTACAATGGTGCAAAAGGAGACCCAGGTCCTGCCTTACTGATGCTAGCAGTACAGTAATGTCAGGTTTCTAAGTGCAGTGAAAACTGGAGGATAAGTAAGTACCAGACAGGGAGCCGGCCTCTTAAGGTATTTACCTTCTATGTTTTCTTTGAATCATAAAAGTAAACAATTCCTGCATCAGCATTTCCACCTACAAAATGTGCCCTCACCACGAGGTAATGCATTTATGTAAGTAACTTCAAAGCCTTTTACTACAGAGGAAAAGTGGTGTCTTAGTTACTTTTTACTTGTCGCTAAGACAAAATACCTGATGCCCAAAATTGGTAAAGGAAAGGTTTATTTCTTACAGTTCTTGGAGGTTTCAGTCCATACTCAGCTGGCTCCAAGGCAGGGTGGCATGGTGGGGCCACAGTTCATGGCAGCTGCAAACAGCAAGGCAGAAACCAGCAAAAGAGCAAGACACACCTTCTTCCTGCCGTTACATTGTATGCTGGCTCCATCCCTAGGTAGGTGTAGCACTGACACCATCAATCCAAGCACTTAGACAATGAACCAATCACAAATGCACAATGCAAGCACATGAGGCCTGAGGGCCACTGACGTACACCATGACAAGTAGTATCCAAATCAGTTTTTTAAAAGGTAAATAATTCTACAAAGTGTTCAGAAAAAAGTTGTCCATAGAAACAAGCGGAATGAATAGCTAAGAATGAGCCAACATATATAATAAGAACAAGTTCCATGCAAAGTGCAGAAGGTTGGCAATTTTTGTGTCTAGTTTAGTAATATCGGTCATTTATAAGTCACTATGTATACATATAAATATAACCCTATATTGATGGATTTTAGGTCAGAAACTTCTGAAGAAACGAAGCATGTCCTTTCATTAATTTCAAAATTGTGGTTGTTTGTTTATTTATTTATTTTTGAGATACATTTCTCTATGCAGTTCAGCCTGGCCTTGAACTCATTTTGTAACCCAGAATGGCCTGAAACTTGCAGCCTCCCAAGAGCTGAGACTGGTATGTGCCACCTACCAAAATTTTTTATATTTTATATTTGTATTTATATTTTGTTTATCGTTGCTTAGCAAAGGAATCCAACTGGCCTACTGGGGAAGACAACAGGTTGACATAGCTCGTTATTTTTAATAGTTAGATTGGCTTTTTGGTGAAGCATCCTTAAACATACTGTACCTCATTGTAGAAATGCATCCTAATTTATGTGAAAACAAATCAGGAAGGAACAAACACCCTCGTAGAAGGCTGACTTACAGAATGGGCCCTCTTCTCAACTTCAATGAAAAAAGAACAATTTTCTTTCAAGTACCAATACAGGAGCTGTGCTATAATATACAACCAATAGCTCTTCCTTGGATAGTTTTTATAGATAGTATCTTCATACATGAAATCAATTCAGTTCTCAGTTTCCACCAACCCATTATGCCTCTCTATGTCCATGAGGATTTCTTAATTTCTGTATTATTGACTTCAGAAGCTGAATAATTCTGAGTTTTGGGAACTTTCCGGTACATTGCAGTGTTTAGCAGCGTCCTGGCTGCTGTCTATTCTGTGCTCGTGGCGTCTTCTCCCTCTCCACCTACTTCCAGTTTTGACAATGAAAACAATCTTCAGATATTACCAGTGTCCTGGGATGGGTTGAGGTACAGAAACTTATTGGTTGAGAATCACAACCCTAAGTGATGACTAGTGATCAATGTAAACTAAAATAAAAGAGAAAGAATCTATCTTTGGAGAAATAATGTCATCTTGTAATTCATAGTTGCAATTCCTCTTATTGACATGGTGAAGAAGATGGTCCCCATTAATAGGGCTTGGGGGAATTTTCTTAAGTTATTTTTGTTACTTATTGACCAACCTTGTGGTACAGATAGACCTTTCATTCCAATAGCTAAGCCTTTTCATCTTCACTGCTAGAATTAAAATAAAACTTTAAAAATACTCGCAATTTCTAGGAGAAAACTAACAATATTTGTCAGCCACTATCTCAAATCATTTGCCAGACCCATTCTAGCTAAATTGAAGGACAGGTAGGTATAATGACTTTTCCAAAAAAGGTAAAGTCTTCATAGATTCCTCAAAATTATTTAAATATAGCATACATTATCAAGAATAAAGTTTTTTAAAAACCATAGAAGAGTAGAGAAAGATAACAAAGTATAATCCACTGTCATAAAACAGCTGATGAATAAATATCTGCAATGTAAGACATGTGGGGTCACATAAAACACCAGCAATTCTTTAAAATTCTGTCTTTTTTAAAAAATAAGTTTACTTACAAAATATTCCAAGGTGAGGAACAGTTTGGGCGGGGGAGTACAAAAAAATGATTCCTAAAAAAGGAATTGTAGGATTATATATCATTTTTCTTCTTTCTGTAACCAGTGTAATATTGGTTGGGGTGTATTTGCAACATACAATGACAAAGGATTCAAACAGCGGTTTGTGCATATTTTAAAATATGAGTTTTAAATATCTAGATGTTTAAAGTGGAATAAAGATATCCTTAAAGAATAGCATTACATAAAACTCAAAAGTAGTTCAATTTGGGTTGAACCAAAGATGTATCAGAGAGAGGATGTACATAAAAAGCAAAGGATATAGTTCTGTAAACTATAGTCAAACTATTATACCAATGAAACACCATTGAGATGACATCATTGGCTTATTTAAGCAGATGAATCTATCCAAGGGAATGGATGATGTATATAATGCTCAAGGTAAACTGGAAAAGTATTGCCTTTCAGATCCCCAAGCTGTAGGTGGCTTGTGATGTGGTTACTATCTAGAACTTAGTGTGGGCTGGGAAAAATAGCTTTTATATTCAGTTTTATTGGAAGAAATCAGTATCTTAGATTTGTGACTTAGCAGATATCTATATTTTAAAACTCATGTTTCTTTATATTGTGCCAACAAATACACAAAAAGGGAAATGCTATATTGAATTGAGTCAAATTTGTTTGCTCATTTTTTATAGCTGTCCTTTAATGTGTAATCTTAGACTTCAGGAAATAATGGCAAATCTAAAAAATACCAGTGTTCCAAAGGGTGAATATTTTGAGTTCCTCATTTTTAAGTGACAACATAAATTTCTCTGGCTTAATCTATGGAAAGACTAGAATACAATGCATACATAACACACACGCACACACATCCACACACATGCATACATAGATATACATAAGGAGGCTACATGTTCTTTTTGCCCTTAGGAGATTAAAGTTTGATTTACCAGGCTAGCAGATGGGTTGGCAATTGAAATCAAACTGCTCTGTGCTTCTCAAACACTAGGCTTGAGGGTTGTTTCTTCTGATTGGCCATCCCTGGAGAGAAGTAAAGAGCAGAGGGAGAAAATATTGTGTCCAAATGCACCTGAGCTGGCTGCTGGATCAATGGTCAGTATCAGCGGGGCTCTGTTTAATGAAGCCTCCACCAGTGTCACCGCCTCGCTGACAACAGTGGGTACCGCTGGTACCAACGCGGAGGAAGCAGAATCTAAGCCGAAATAATTGCTTTACTTTGTGGTACAAAGATATAAATCTGAGTTTTGTGTACATGAGAGCAGGCTTTAAATCCTTAACTGGAAGAGAGCCTTGCACAGAATACAGAGTGAAACATGATAGAGATTGTGCGGCAGCCTGGCTCACAGGAGTTGCTGAGAGGGCTTTACAGTCCAGCCACTGCGGGCGGGCGGGCTCTGTGGGCAAACACTCCCCCAAAAGCCTGCTGTCCTCCTGACAGAGAGAAAATAGTTGTTTTCGCCTTGTGCTTTTACATGAGAAAGTGTTTTGACAAATCAATAGGAGCAGGGGAAAACCCCACTGATGTGATTTACATCTAATTTATCTCATTATTGCCTCATTATTATGGGGGAGCCTCAGCGGGACAGCCCTCCCTAGTGCTGGATCTGGCATACACTTGAGAATTATAAGGAAAATGGAAATGACAGACCTACCTCGGAATATCCATGTCATGTTCAAATTTTCTTGAGTTTCCTTAAACAGCTTTTGTGCCAGCAAAGAAAAATATGAGACTATTAAACCCTTTTCAAGATATTTTTCTACGTGTCACTAAGGTAGAAATTAAGGCACAATTTTTCTGATGCATTAAGACAATACAGCCCACAAGCAGGGAATTCACATGCTATCTGTAGGTGTCATGCATGTTTTCAAATTCCTACATCATAGTACACCTTAAATCAGGGTCGTAAAAATGCATTATGCTTGTTTTGAATTATGGGAATAAATCAGTCCTGCACTGGCCACGTGGAGAATCACTAAAACAGGTTTGACTAGCTTCAAAGCAGGTTTGTTGTAATAGTAGAAGAGTAGAAAACATGCTTATCTTTACAATGGAAAGCAGTGAGGATTTAAATGAAACGAATGGTCACTCACATTGTAAGTCATTGCTTCAAGGTACCATAAATGCTTTAGAATCATTATCCCTTTAAATGAGATACCCTTTTATCATCATCTTGATATTTTCAAAAAACATCTCCTTTTTCTTCCTAACATTTTTTATTCACTGATGTTTGCTGGTTTGTTTCCTCCACAAAGAGTCATTTTGACCATGTAATGGATGGAAGGTCATTTGTGCCACCATTTCTGGGCTGTGTGTGCTTGAATCAGTCAATATTTTGAGCTTCTTTTGCCTAGTCTTGTTAAACACAATTATGACAATTAGTTTTTAAATTTAGGGGGTGTGCTTAAGCAAGTTTCTCAGGTAGAATACTCCTAAGTAATACAACTATAATGGAAACACTCCCTTTTTTTGGTCTGAGCACATTAACAAGAGTTTACGTAGGAGTCTAAGAAGTAACTTGTTAACCTTTCTTTGCAGAATTCTCTGTGGCCTGCTTACTGTTCAAGCTACTGCTTTTCTAATTCTGTATCATTGTCCTCTGTGCCTGTTGGGCTGGCTTTCCTCACATTTGCTGCATGTCTCTACCAGCAGAAAGAGGGAAAGAAAGAGAAAGGAGAGTATGAATGAATATAAATATCTTATCTATAGTTTTATGCAATCTTGGATTTTCTCTGTTTCAATCAGAGTTTAGGAGAGAAAAGGTTTAATACATGACACATAACTTATAGGATTATTTTCTAATATTCACTCAAAGAATCAAATGTAGAGCAGTGTGGGAGACCTGCCCACATACTAGAGACCCAAAGAATCTACCTGGGGACCTGAATCCTATGGCAGTGTCCTGCACAAGTCCAGCTGAAGACCTAGAGCCCGTGTTGATATCCTCCACAAGTCCAACTGGAAGATATGAGCCCATGACGTCTTATGCAGGTCTGTATAAAGGATCTGTACTGAGAAGGCCCAAAGGTCAGTGGTGGAAGCCAGAAAGTCTGCACCATTGAGATACAGGATTTGTGCCAGCAGGCTGAGAGATCTGCACTGGAGCCAGGAAGTGACACTCAAGGTAAGGACCAGGGTTCCCCCAAAGAGGACTGCAGCTATCAGCTACAGTGAGGACCCAAGCTCCCCAGCCATAAAAAGAGGGAGTGCATATCAGGAAAGTCAGCATGACAAGCTTCTCTAGGAGAATCAACAGGATACCATCTTCCCCTCTAGTTCTGTTGCTATGCTATTGGCAGCCATCCTCAGGTGGGCCTTCCACACTGAGCACCGTGCTGATTCAGTTCAGCTGGGTGTTACAAATCGACTATTAGTTGATCTACCACATCTCAAAAGATTGCTCTATAGTAAGCAGATGACAGTGATGAGGGAATTGGGACCAAGCTATAACATCTAATTTTCAGTGACCTTTATCCTTCTGGGCCTCAGTGTTCTCAGCTGCTAAATAGGTGTGGGGAAAACAATGAAATCTCTTTTTGTAACTGAGAAAATACACATGAGTGATGTGATGCACATAACTATTCAGAAGTATTTGCCCAGTACATGTGATATTCCAGATGCTCTGCAGATACTGAGGATAAAGGAAAATCAGTAACAGACATTGTCTCTACTAACAGAGTTTACAACCTTGCATGGAAAACAGATATTAAATAATTACAGAATTATTTAAGTTAAAGGAGTGATATGTGTTATAAAGAGGTACATTATGTGTTAGAAAAGCATATTTCAATGGTTAATAATAAGGAATAAGAAATATAATAATAAGGAAAGGCCAGGTAAAGTGAAGAACATACAGTCAACCTTAAAATACTTGATATGTGCAAACTATGTAAATGTTTTTCAGAATCCATAATGCATACAACTACTAAAATAGAAAAATATCTCCTGTTTACTATTTTCACTCAAAAAATCATTATGAAAATAACCTACAGCTTCAAATATATGCAGATATTCTTAAATATGATGAAAAGATTGTATTTCTTTTTGGTGATTGAGATATTCAAGTACATATTTCAGGTTGTTGAAGATATATTGAAAGTAATAAAAGAAAATGTCAAATAATGCATGTTATGTAGGCATTAATAGAATTGTTTCAAAATTCCATTTATTTATTTAAAAATTATTTCAGTGCCTCTATGCTGAGCATTTAGATTATCTCTATCTCACCTTTAGGCAAAATTGCAAAACCACTTTGATTCTGTCTATTTCTTGGCTACTTCCCTGTTTTTCTACTGCCCCTTGATACCTTTGGATAGGTCAGACTTTCCCAAGCCCTTCATCTGCAGTCTTTCATGGAAACAATTCATTTTACCAACTTTCTTAACATACCAAAACTGCTCATGCCTTAGTAGCTGATTCCTCAGGTTCTCTTAGAATAGGGAAAATGGCAGGGAGAAGAGTACTCAGGTGAGTCTCCTGTGGGGAGCACTCTTGTGCTCCACCTCACATACTCTTGGGCTTTGACTCCGGCCAGTGCTCAGACCACCAGTTTCACCCAGATGTGGTCTGCAACCCCTGACTTCAGCTGCTGTCCATAAGAATCAAGTCTGCTCAGTGCTGCTTTGACAGTAGGGCAAGGGATTCCTGTGGACATCAGCCTGGAATCTGGGCCACTGTGTTATGTGAGGCAGTAGACACCTTCTCTTGGACAATGCAGGACAGGGCAATATTTAATACTTCCCTCTCCTAGTCTTCAGGTGGGCTGTATTATCGCATTTCGCCACTGTGACCAAATACCTGAGAAAGACAGTATAAAGGATGGAAGACTCATTTTGGCTCAGCTAGCCCTCACCCCCTTTTTCATCACCTCATATTAATGCTATCAAATTATGATCTAACCAGTACATCAATCCACTGATGAAGTGACAACAGCTTTTATGATCCAGTCACTTTCCAGAAGCCCATCAGCAGCCAAGCTTTCAACACACTGAGCCTTCTGAGGGACACGTGTTCAAACTGTATCACAGATAAATCCCAAGCATACATTCTCTGGCCAATCGGATTCTGTTGTAGATGCCCTTGGGCTGCCTTCCATTCCTTCCCTATGACATTTTTTCCAAAATTGTCCACTTTCAATCTGTATAATGACTTCTGAAAAAGAGTCATCAGAATATAACCCCCTGCCTCAAATTGCTTTTTGACTTCAAGCCTGGGGTGATTACTGATATGATTCAAGTGTGTGTTGTAACAGAGGAGGGAAGATTGTGAGATAATTCCAGAATGTGATACAGGCTTTAAAGAAATAGACAATAACCAAGTCTGTGAGGTCAGGGATTCCAGTAAGGAGGGTGTTGGTGACACAAGCTTAGGTAGAATGATCTGGAAAGGCCTCTTAAAGAGTGAAGCCTTGAAATAACATAAAAACAATAGGGAAAAATTGGCAATGGGAAAGTCTAGGGGGAAAAAAGTGTATCTTAAGTCAAAATAGAGTGTAAGGTCATTCATGGTGCTCAGAGGTGTGTACCCTGAAAACTGAAAAGAAGATAAGGGTAGGTGAAGCACATTGAGTTGGGGATATGATCAGATGTCAGACTGTCTTCAGGTCCTTTTATGATACTTGAGATTTTTGAGTGCAATTAGAATATATATATGAAAATATTAAAAGATTTGGGGCAGAGAAAATAAGGCAGTGTGATGTAGATTATAATTTATTTTGACTGCTACATGGAAGTTGACTGTTGAATCTACCTAAGAAGTTTACCGATTTAAGTTGTGTGCATGTATCTGGATGATTTGTTGGCAATTTTATTCCTGCTGTTTGACTCTTTAAATTTTGTTTTAATATGTGGTCTCTTTTCCCTTCCTTTCCATCTCTTCAGTGACTGATCATCACTCACCTCTTTCCTTTGAGATGGAGGGGGTGGGAGCATCTGTAGGCCCAGTAGACCCAGGGAAGTTGAGGTGAGGAGGCAGAGGGCCTCCAGGGCAGGTGCAGAGGAAGTGGAGGAAGGCAGCACGTAGGGCCTGAGGCCGCCCTCTGAGTGAATGAATCACTGGCACGATGCAGAGACCAGTTATGCTGCGGCAAGTGCCAATAGTGAGCATTGCTATCAGATAAAAATTAAAATCTGGAAAAACTAAAAAGAAAAGTCAGTGATGTTAGATCTGGACACATTGGTATAACCTCACAATGAAAAGTTTCATAGTAAACTAAATGTACATATGTGTGTGTCCATGAATACAGGAGATCTCCCAGCCCTGTATACTATAAAGGCCCAGAAGCAGGGACTCACCTGTAGAGGCACAAACACAGAGCACTCAGGTCTCCATTTCTTTTTTATTGGTTTAAGCATTGACTTTCAAACCAATTTCCTTAACATTTATTAACTGTACATTTGAATAAGGATTATGCAATCTTTGCATACATGTATACAGCATGCACTAATCAAATCCAGTCACCATTCCCATACACCCACCAAATGCACGCTTCCAAACTGCTGTAATCACCATTCTCCTTTCAAATGAAACTCCAGCTTTTCAGTACATGAGAGAGTATGTGCTTGTCTTTCTGCATCTACTATTTCACCTCTAACTCATTCTGTTCCAAATGATAAAATTTCATTACTTTTAAGGCTGAATAAAGCTTCCTTGCCTATGTATACCAAGTTTTATTTATCCATTCATCTACCGATAAACACATCTGCTCAGTCCATGTCTTAACAATTGTCGCTGATGCAGTAATAAGCATGGGAAAGTATGTATTTCTTTGGTTATGCGGACTTCGCTTCCTTTGGAGATGTAGCTGAGAGTGGGATATCTGAACACATGAAATTTTTATTTTTACCTTTCTGAACCTCCTTTATATTGTCCTTCATAGTGTCTGTACTAACTTACATTTCTACGACTGTATGAGTTTTCTCCATTCCATGGCCTCTCCAAAATTATTTTAATAATGGTCACTCTGTTGTGACATATTTAACTTCAGCTTTGAATCACATTTCCATGATTGTTAATAATATTTTACATTTTCTCATATTTCTCATTCATCCATATTATTTTAAGAATTATCTATTTGTGTCAGTTGCTCATTTTTAAATTAGATTACATTGGTTTTTTCTCCGTTGCTAAGTTCTTTGAGTCCTTTATATATTCTGGATATTAAATTTTATCAGATAAATAGCTTATAAATATTTACTCCTGCTTTTTGGTTAATCTGTTAATGATTTCCTTTGCTCTGCAGTAGCTTTTTGGTTTAATGAGTTTACCCTGAAAATCACTGCCTGTATCAACTTGTTTTTATGTCAATATCATACTTTTCCATTACTATATCTTTAGTATTTATTGACTTCAGAAAGTGTGATATGACTTGATTTGTTATTTCAGCTCAAGATTGCTTTGGCCATTCCAGATCTTCTGGGCTTCCATATGAATTTTCAGGATGATTTTTTATAGTTCTGTGGTATTTTGCTGCATATGGCATTGATACGGTAGACCACTTTGGGTAGTATGGATATCTTAACAATGTTTATTTTAATTCATGAGCACAGTAGGTTTTCCTTGTTTTTGTGTTTTCAGTTTCTTTCAGTAGTATTAAGTAATTTTAACTGTAATGGTCTTTCACTTGGTGATGTTTATTTTTAGGTTTTTATGCTTATATTTTGCTATTGTGAATGAGATTGTTTTCATGATTTCTTTCTCATCATGATATGATGATATTTCTTTCTTTCTCATGATATGTTTGGTCCTAGACTAGCTTTCTTTTGGTGACAGTGAAGTGTTGAAAGTCCCCAAATTGTTGCATTGGAGCTTATCTTTTTTATTAGGTGCCATAGTACTTGTTTTATAAAATTTAATGTTCTGACAATAGGTACACATAAATTAACGATCATTGTATGCTCCTGATAAACAAATCCCATGAATTATATAGTAATGTTCTTTGCCTCTTTTATATTTCTTAGCCTTCTTTGTCAGATACTGTCATGGCTATTTGGAATTCTATAAACCTCGGGCATCTGAATGTCCCAAATTTTCTACTATTATCTCCAAATGTTTATTCCCAAATTTTCTGCTATTCTCTCATCAAATAGGTTTTCTAGTGCCTTTAAGCATTATCTCTTTGTCTTGGGATATTCCAAAGATGCAGGTGCATGTTCATTTAATGATATTACAGAACTCTAGAATTCTACTTTCCGTTTTTCCTTTCCTCTTTGTTCTGGATAGACGTCTTAAAAGACCTGTCTTCAAGTTTAGGTACTCCTTTTTCAGCTTGATCCACTCTATTGTTGGGACTTTTAATTCAATTTTTATTTGACTTATTCAGATCTTTTTTTTTTTTTTTTTTTATCGGTACCAGCGATCGAACTTACTAAAGAGGCTATCTTTCCTCCAGCATATGTTTTTGGTCCATTTGTCAAAGATCAGCTGGCTACATCAATTGAAGAATGAATAAAAAAGATATGGTATTTTTATGCAATGGAGTACTCCTCAGCCGTAAAGAAAGATAAACTGGACACTTTTATAGGCAAATGGATGCAACTTAAGAACATACTCATACTACAATGAAAACTATAGTACTCCATAAAAGGAGCTAGAAGAGATTATAAGATTCTCCTATATAGGAAGAACATTATCAAAATTTCAAAACTCATATATAGATTTAATGCAACCTCAATCAAAATACCAAATAACATTCCTCACAGATCTAGAGAAAACAATCCTAAAAGTCATATGGAATCAGAAGAGACTTAGTAGTAAAAGCAATTCTGAGAACAAGAAGTATTATAATCCTGTTCTCATTATTTTGCTAAGACACATGTGTAATAAATGTGAAATAAGACAAACGTGTAAACATTGTTATTTCATTAGTGTGACAAGCTGGAAGAAAAACATGTGTATATGTGTATATATGTGGTTAAGGTGATTGTACTACTGATTTCTCCGAGTTCCCTGAAGAGAAAGATTTATGCTGGTATTGCTCAGACAATTGAATGCAGATGTCTTGTGCTCTGGGATCTGATTTGGGGACAATGCACAATGAATGTACCATTGTTGTCCCCTGATTGATGTGTTTTGAAATTTTGCTGCCGTCACTGCTGCCACTGCTGCTTCCTCCTCCTCCTCCCGTCTCCCTCCTCCTCCCCCTCCCCTCCTCCTCCTCCTCCTTCTTCTTCTTCTTCTTCTTCTTCTTCTTCTTCTTCTTCTTCTTCTTCTTCTTCTTCTTCATTTTTTTCTTTTTATCCTGGAATAAAATGGATTTGAAAAAAAGATCAGGTGACTAAATGTGTCTTAGGTTTTCTATGAATTCCCTATTCTGCTCCACTGATCTAGTTTTTGTGCCTGTACCGTGTTGTTTTTATCACTGTAGTTTTGTAATATAACTAAGTCCAAGATCATAATACCTTTTGTTGCTCAGAATTGTTTTTACTATTGAATCTCTTCTGATTCCATATGAATTTTAGGATTGTTTTCTCTAGGTCTGTGAGGAATTCTATTTGGTATTTTGATTGAGGTGTCATTAAATCTATATTAATTTTGAAATTTTGATAATATTCTTCCTATTTAGGAGAATCATAATATTCTCTTATATCTCCTTTTTTTGGAGTACTATAGATTTCATTGTAGAAGTCCTTCCCTTGATTAAGTTAATTTCTAATTAACTTCTTGATGCTACTGTGAATATTTTCCTAATTTCTTTTTCAGTGAGTTCATTATTGGTGTACAGGATGTTACTGATTTTTATTTTTTGATTTGGTATCCAGCTACATTATTGAATTTGATTATTCTATAAATGTTTTGATGGAATTTTGGGGTCTTCTATATAAAGGATCATTTCATTTGCAAATAATAATTTGACTTTTGGCATTTATATACATATCCCTTGTATTTCTCTCTTGCCTGATTGATTTGGCTAATATTTCAAGTTCTATACTGAACAAGAGTAGTAATACTGGACATCATTGTTTTGTTCCAGATTTTGCTGGGAAAGGTTTTAGCTTTTCCCCATTTAATATGATGTTAGTCATTGGTTTGTTATGAATGGCTTTTATCAAATTATGGTAAGATTTTGCTGCAACTATTTTCTTTAAGATTTTATCATGAATGGGTGCTAGATTTTATGAAAACTTTTTCTGTTCTTATTGAAATGATAATGTGATTTTTTTCCTTGTTTCTACTTATGTGATGCAGTGCATTTATTGATTTGCATACATTGACCTATCCTTGCATATGGAATGAAACTTACTTAATCATGATGTGTGATCTTTTTGATTTGTTGCATTCTGTTTGCTAGTATCTTGTTGAGGAGTTTACTGGTCATATTCATTAACAAGATTGACCCTTAATTTTTTGTCTCAGTGGGATCTTTTATGACTTTGGAATCAGGGTAATGCTAGCTTCTAGGAATGAATTTGGAAGTAATCCTTCTGTTTCAGTTTCATTGAAGAGTTTAAGAAGTACTGATGTTACATTTCCCCTAAAAGTTTTGTAGAATTTCATGATAAAACCATCAGGTACTGGACTTTTCATAGTCTAGAGGCTTTATGTTACCACTTCAATTTCATTATCTATTGTTAGGTTGTTCAGGGTTTTTTGTGTGTCTTCCTAGTTCATTTGTTGTTCATTCATGTATGGCTAGAAATCTATCCATATCTTAGAGATTCTCCAATCTTTTGAAGTACAGATTTTTAGTTCCTACTAGTGATCTTCTGAAGTTTGGCAGTGTCCACTGTGAGTTTCTTTCTTTCCTTATTCTAGCAAGTTTGGCTAAAAATTTGTCTATTTTGTTTGTTCTTTCAATGAAAAACCATTAAATTCCTTGAGTCTTTATATTTTTTGTTTCAGTATCATCAATTTCTTCTCTGATCTTTATGACTTCCTTCCTTATACTAGATTTGGATCTGGACTGTTGTTTTTCTTTGAGCTTCTTGAGATGCATCACCAGTTTATTTGTTTGAGTCTATTCTGTGTTTCTGTTTGAGCATTCACAGCTATAAAGTTCACTCTTAGGACTGCTTCCTTTGTGTCCAATAGGTTGTGCTATGTTGTATCGGTATTATTTTTTTATTCTAGCAATCATTTAATTTTTCTTGATTTTTTTCTGTGACCCATTGAATTTTAGATGTTATTTAATATCCCAGAGTTTGTAAGATTTCTGTGGTTTCTTTTGTGATTGATATCTAGTTGCATTGTGTTATGATCTGATAGCATACATGTATGATTTTGATTCTTTTGTATTTAGGCAAGCTTTATAGACTAGTGTGTGGTCTGTTTTGGAAAAAAGTTCTCAGTGCTATTGAAAAGACAATATTGATTTTATTAGGGTAGAATATTCTGTAGACACCTGTTAAGTCCTTTTGTTCAAAAGTGTGGTTTAGCTCTAGTATTTATTTAATTTTTTTATTTTATTCATGTATTTGTGAAAGTGAGGTGTTGAGGTCCCTCGCTATGATTGTATTCATGTTTATTTGATCTTTTATATCCAGTAGTGTTTGTTTATGAAGTTGAATATACTGATATTTGGTGCCTATGTATATGTACAATTGGTGTCCCTTTCTGTTGAGTTGTTTCCTTAAATAACACATAATGACCTTCTTTGCCTCTTTTGATCAGTTTTAGCTTGAACTTTGCTTTGTGTGAGAATAAAATTGCTATCGAGAGCATGGAATACTTTCCACCCTTTGATTTTTAGTCTATATATTTCTTATTGGATTAGGTAACTTTTTTATTGCAACAGATTTTGAGAGGTTTTTTTTTAAGCCAATCTGCTGATCTGTGAGTTTAAATAATGAAATTAAGACCATTTACTGAGACTATAACTGAAAAATACTTATTCCTATCATTGCATTTTTTTCTGTTGAAAGCCTTTATTTTTGTTGAAGCCTTTATTTTTCTTTGTGTGTGTATGTGTGTGTGTGTGTGTGTGTGTGTGTGTGTGTGTGTGTAACTACTTGCCTTGCTGGATATAAATTTTCCATGTGACTTTCTGACTTTATTGTCTCTATATGGAATATTTTAAGCATTTTCCAGAATGCTGGTGTAGGGTCCACACAGACTAGTACCTCAGTTTATGAACTTAACTTTTTTACCATTATGGTGAAGATGGCTGTGTTTGGGTTTGGGTTTGGATTTGTGTTTGTGTGGGAAGGAGGCCACAGTCACATTTATCACCTAATGCAGAGTTTGTGAACAGAAACAAAATTTTCCAGTTTTGTTTAAAAGTCAAATTGGTTGCAAACAGAAGCATTTGTGAACTGAGGTATTACTTATCTCTTATGTTTATGTCATAAAATGTCCTTATTTCTCCATAAATTTCAAAAAATAACTTTGAAGAATATATTAGTCTATGTTAGAAATTGTTTTCTATTAGGACTTGAAATTCTTCACTCTACACTTTCCTGACTTTTAAAGTTGTGTTGAAAAGTCTGCTGTAATCTTAATTGGTTTATTTTTCTAAGTGATTTTTTTGCTTCTGGACAGCCTTTGATCCTGTCTCATTGTTTGGCATCTGGGATTTTGACTACATGTCATAGGGAGTTGCTTTTTTCATCATTTTTGATTGAAAAAAAGCATTTGGTGTTCTACGGGCCTGGATTACCTATATGTTATTTGCTCATAATTGGAAAGTCTTCTGCTATGATCTCTGTAAACAGACATTTTTAATTCCATGTGTGCTGTCTTCTAATTTCTCTCTAATGTCATTTATCCTTACAGTAGCCAACATAGTTTCGTCTACTAGATGGATGAATTTTCCTTGTTCTTATCAGTTCTAAGGCTTCTCTGAGTAATTTATATATTTCCACTTAACCTCAATTTCTGAGACATTTTCTGGTCACTTCTGCTGTTTATGAATTATATAGCATTCTTTATCTCCAAGATTTGCTTGGCATATTTTTGTGAGTCTACATCTTTGGTAAATGTCATTTATATTTTGAGCCATTATGGTTGGCTCTTCCAATTTTTAATTTGTTTCTCTTATAACCACATTGATCATTTTGTGTGTGGCTCCTCTGTCTTTTGAGTTATGTCCACTTTGAGTACACTGAATTTTTATGTATGTTTTTTTCTTCTCTGTAATCATTTTGTACAACATAGATGTCAGGTGCTTGCTTTCTATTCACTAGTGCCACGTGAGTCTGTTTGGGCAAATTGGAAGTCTTTGGGAAGTGTTTTGTTGCTTTGGTTTTTTTTTTTTTTTTCATGTTTGCATATTTTTTGATGGGATGCTGAAAACTGACATCAAATAAAGAAAATTTGTTATTGATATGAGGATCTCTTTAGTTAGATCTCTTTAGATAGTAATGTGTTATTGGCTTTGTCTATAGGTATTGTTTATTTGTTTTTAAAGTAGAAAATGTTATTGGAGAAAAGGAATGAAGTGGTGGCACGTGTATATACTCCCAGCACTTAGGAGGCTGAGGCAGGAGGATTGCTACAAGTTCCAGGCCAGCCTGGGCTACAGAGGAAATTCAAGGGCAGCCTGAACTGCATAGCAAAACCCAGTCTCAAAAGACTAAAAAAGAAAAAAGGAAAGGAACAGGGACTAGGAATGGCCCCTGAGAGACAGGAGGGGTCCTGAATGGGCTGCCTATAGATATCATTTACCACTCCAGCCTATTCAGTTTAATCGGGGTAGACCCTGTCAGTGTGTTGTAAGGACAGAATTTCTTTTGTGATAAGTGCATCAACAGATCTAAGCATACATCAATCATAAACTTTTATACTTGTTTTAATAGTTTCACCTTTTGTCAATACCAATTACAGACTATATTATAGGGAAAGGCATGTTTTGTCAGGAATACAAGGAATAAGAGAAGAAGTAGAACAGAAAAGGGAATGTCCACGGGAAAACAGGGAGTTAAGAGAACTACCAATAAGTTAAAAAAGGAAGTCACCTCTGGTGGAATTATTTTTATAGCTAGTTTAGAGGGCTAGTTTTGAAATGGTTTGTGAATTTATGTAGTCAGGGGTAGTGTGCAGCTGGGTAAAAATGTATTTAGAGATTGAGGGAGGTTGTGAGATTGTCAGTACCCATTAATATATTTGTAATTTTTTTGAGACAGGATCTCACTATGTAGTCCAGACTGGATTTGAACATATTGTGTAGTCCAGGATGGCCTTGGACTTGTGGCAATCCTTCTGCCTCAGCCTCCCAAATGTTGGGATTACAGGTGTGTGTCACCATGCCCTGCAGTAACTAGCTTTGTTTGGACACTCTGAACTCTGTTTGGACCTCTAAACTCAATTTTGTTAAAGATTACCTTGATATGTCCTTAAATGTCACTGTTTTATTTATCCCACTTATGATTTATATCACTTATGATTCTTATGATTTACTGTACTTCTACAGGTCCCTGTTATATTTATGCTATTAGATGGAAAGCTGAGAGGAGCAAGGAGGTTAAATAATGAGAAAGCACAGTAAATAGGGAAGAAAGAGAGTCAAGAGATAGGAGAGAAGAAGCACAGCGAGGGAGCAGGTCAAAACAAAACCTTGCAGCTTAATATGCAATAATCCCCCTGTATCAAGAAGCAAAAACTGAAAGACAAACATGAAATGTGAAAAAGATAAAGCAAACCAACATGGCCCAAATCCAACAAAGTAGTTATTATATACTTGCTATAACTGTCAAAATAACAATAAAAACAAGAATAAAACCCCTCACGCATCTAGAGCATTAGCCCAGAGCTTCCCCATGATTCCTACTGTGCTGCCCTCATGGTCTGATTCTGAGCAACTGGAATGGTTACCCCTGTGGTTCAGACGACTGTCTGCAACCAGTCTTGAGGCCTGTTTCTCCCTCAAACAGCCTTTGCTCTGAACGCGACCCCCACAGATCTCCATGGACCCTACCACCTTAATCTAGGTGGGGTGATGAGTAGTGTGGATGTCACTGTGTCTTCCTGCCACAGCTTTTCCTTGCCTTCTACATGGACAAAAAGTCACCAGCCCTGGTGCTGTTCATGACATCTCTCTGTCCACAGATGTCTATCTGGCTCAGCCTCACTAACAGAACCTAGTGCCTCTCTCAGGCGGGGCTCAGAGCCCCTCTTTGCCAGTATGGGCAGTGACTGACATCACAATGTGAGGAATGTCCCTGTTTGGAGGCCTTAGTAGGAGGGTGCCCTCTCTGCTGTGCCCGCTGAGCTGCCCTCTTTCTCTTCTCTGCATATTTGCCACGGAGCCAGTTTTCTCTACAGTTCCCAGCTAGAATTTGCTGCGTCCCACCATGTAACTACACTGAATTTCAGCATACAGTGCACTGCTGTGTGTGAAGAAATGGGTGACTTACTTTGCTTTTTCTCTTGTTGAATATGCCTTCTTTCTCTCTTTCAATAGCCCCAACACCTACTGGCCCTGGTGTGCTATTTTTTAAATAAGATATGAGTACATCCCATTAGTTTCCAGCACTGGTGTGCCTTTTTAAATTTTTAAGTAGGCTGGTATGTGAGCGCCGTTCTGCCACATTGTTTTTAGCTTCTCTGAATTATTGATTGGGAAGTGTCTCACTTCACTGTGCTGCTGGGTAGCATAGATAATTCAGATGACTGAGGATCTATTTAATCCATAAGAGTGTCACCAAAGGGCCACTCCTTTCTTCCACCCAGTCTCTGTGAATGCCAGGTCTGGGGTGGGAGAATGGGTACTATGATCCAGGAGTGGTCTGGTTTCCCCCAGCACAGACCCTCTAAGCACCAAAGTTTAGTCCAGCTGTATTTGGTTGTTTTTGTTATTGTTATTGGCTTTTTTTAAGATTAAAAAGACACAGAAAAGAAAAAAGTAATACAGACAAACAAACAACAAGAAACCAAATATAATAGTAGTATAGGTTTACAAAACAAGATGATAGGAATTCGACAATGGTTGTAATATTGTATATTATTACCAACAAGAGAGTTGCTTGGATTAACAGATACAGACATGTAAAATTGATCTAAATATATTATTATTAACTGTTCTTTTCCAGTAACTAATACAATTAGTAGTATAGTCAGTTTAGCTATCATATATATATACATATACACACACATATATACATATATGCACACATGTATATACATATACACAAATTTATACACACAAATTATATATATTATATATATTACCAATTTATGTCTTTTTCCTTTTCCTTTCCTTCTTTCCTCCTTTCCCTTATTCTCATTACTTTTCCTCTTGAAACTTTCTTACCCTTATACAGTATTCACTGTAGATTGTGGAGCATATGTAATTTTTTAATTTCTTACACTAGGGAGACAATAGAATATTTACACATGTGAATTTGATTTATTTCAGTTAGGAGTATGATCTCAAGTCATGTCCATTTACTTATAAAGCCTCTATGCAATCTTTCTTTATAGATGAGTAGTACTCCATTGTATAAAAATACCACATCTTTTTTATCCATTCCATGGTTGATGGGCATTTGGACTGTTTCTAACATTTAACTATTACAAATTGTGCTGCAATACACATGGGTGCACATATATCACTGTGGTATGATGTTTTCAGTTCTTCTTGGAAAATACCCAAAAGTAGGATAGCTGGGTCAAATGGAATCTCTAAGCCTAGCTTTTTGAGGAATCTCCACACTGATTTCCACAGTGGTCTACACTCCCACCAACAGTGGAGAAGGGTTATTTTCTCCCCACAGCCCCTCCAGCATTTGTGTAGGTGGATTTCTTGGTCTCAGCCATTTTTTCTCGGGTGAGATGGAATCTCAGTGTTGTTTTAATTTGCATTTCCCAAATGACCATGATGTTGAACATTTTTCATATATTTCTTTGCTATCTGTATTTCTTCATCTGAGAAGTGTGCATTCATTTCAGATGCCCATTTTTGGATTAGGTCCTTGAATTTTGGGGCCTGATTTTTTTTAATTCTTTGTAAGTTCTAGATAGAAATCTTTTGAGGGACAGTTGGCTAAAATATTTTCCCAATCCATGGGTATTCTTTTCACTCTGTTGGAGATTTCCTTTGACATGTAAAAACTTCTTAATAAGGTTGGATCCCAGTGGTTAGTTCTGGGAAGTGTTTCCTGTGCAGTTTGATTTTTGTTCATGAACTCTCTGTCTACTCCTATGTCATCAAGATTTCTATATACTTTGTCTTCCAATAGATTCACTGTTTCTATTTTAATATTTAGATCTTTGATCCACTTTGACCTCAGTGCATGGTCATAGACATGGATTTAGTTTTAATTTTCAGCATATGGAAAGCCAGTTTTTCCAGCACCACTTATTCAAGAGGCTTTCTTTCAGTGTACATATTTGACTCCTTTGTCAAAGATGAGATGGCTGAATGTGTTTGTAGTTGTGGCTGTATCTTCTAATCTACTCCATTGATCTTCAATTCTGTTTTTATTCCAGTACCATGCTGGTTTTATCACTGTAGCTTTGTAATATAATTTCAAGTCAGGGATTGTGATACCACCTGCCTTAGCTTTGTTGCCCAGAATTGCCTTTGCTATTCTAGGTCTCTTCTGCTTCCAGATGAATTTTAAGGATGATTTCTCTAGATCTTTGAGGCATGCAAATGGTATTTTGATTGGAATTGCATTGAACCTGTGTAATAATTTTGGGAGAATGGCCATTTTCACAGTATTTGTTCTTCCTCTCCATGAACAAGGAATATCTTTCTATTTTCTAAAATCCTCTTTGATTTCCTTTTTCAGTGTAATGTAGTCTTCACTGTATAGATCTTTTACTTATTTTGTTAGATTGATTCCTAAGTATTTCACTTTTTTGGGTGCTATGGGGAAGGGTGTGCTTTCCTTTATTTCTCTTCAGCCTCCCTTCAGCTGAGATTATAGGCATGCATCACAGTGCCTAACCAGGTTTAAATGTTTGAGAGCATTAAGAACATTCTCTAATGCAGTGCATCAAATTTTTATTTAGTATTATTGCATTAGAAGAGAGGTGTAACATTGAACTTATTATAGACATTCAAGTTAGCCATGAATTTCCTCAATTGTTCTATGTCATGGAAGTGTCTTATTTCTCCTTCTATTTTCAAAGATAACTTTTCAGGATACATCAATCTAGGTTGAAAGCTGTTTTCCTTCAGGACCTGAAATACTTCACTTCAAGCTCTTTTTGACTGGAAGGTTTGTGTTGAGAAGTCTGCTGTGATTATGATAGGCTTTCCTTCATAGGTGATTTGTTTCTTTTCTCTGAAAGCTTTTAGTACTCTGTTTTTGTGCTAAATTTCTGACACCTTAATTATTATATGTATGGGTGAAGATTTATTTTGGTTATGATTAATTGGGGTTCCGTATGCCTCACTTATCTGCAGATCAGATTCTCTTCTCATGTTTGGAAAAGTTTCTGTTATTATTTCTGCAAATAGTCTTTGCAGGTCATTTGTGTTGACCCCTGTTTTTTCATTAATACCTATCAATCTTGTTTCTTTTTGCATCATCTTGCAGCTACTGAATTGTTTCCTGGTTCCTTGTTATTTTTAAGAGATCTTTTCTTTCATGGTCATAAGCTTCCGTCCTGTCTTTAAGGTCTGAGAGTCTATCTTCTGCTTCATTCAAGTAGTTTTGCCATCTTTCAATGGAATTTTTAATGTCTTGAATATCCTTTTGAATCTATTTCATATAATTCTGTCTTATACTGTTCATTCAAGGTTTCTATCATTTTCTTACGTTCTATTTTTTATTTAGATATTTAGATATAGCATTCCTTTCATAACGTTTGTCACTTCATTTTTTACCTGATTATTTATGACCTAATTTCCTCTGTAATTTCATGGAATTGTTTCTTTCCTCCCACTTGCTATCATTTCAGAAAGCTCAGTTGTGCAATTTCCAGTATCTTCCATTTTACTGTCTCTTGAGTTTGTTCTCAGCAGGCTCAAGAAAGAGCTTCTTGCTCTTTTGTTTTGTCATTTTCCTCACAGTGGCTGATCAGGCACCATCCTGGTGGGTTGCACTAGAATGCTGCACTGGGCAGCATTTCAATCCTCTGATATCTCCATGGTTAGCCAGGGTGCAGCCCCAACCTATGGCACCAGATCCTTGTTTTCTGTGGCCTGTGAGGCTGGCCTGGTGTTCTCCTGATGTACTGCGCTGGGTTGCTCTGGAATGCTGTTCTGGGCAGAGGTTGGATCCACTTGCTCCTAGCAGGAACAGACTTCAGGTATGTGTTGCTAGAGCCTAGGACCCAGCTAAGTGGTGTTGTGAACCTCTGGCACCCAGGTGGATACTGTGTCACCAAGGCCAAGCACCTGGCTAGTTGGAGTTCAGAACATCCAGAACCCAGGCAGCACAACCCTGAGTGTGGTATCACCTGGACCTTGCCATGACTGGGAGGAAGTTCATAGCATCTGGAGTGCGCAGCTAGCCAGAGTGCACTCTTGTATATGGTATTGGGGCCTAGCTCTTGGTTGGGTGGGGTTCAGAACTTCAGGGACCTGCCATGTGACTAGCTGGGCAGCAGCACTGGACTATGGAGCTGGGGCCTTGTGCTCTGATGGGCAGAGCTCAAATTCTCCAAGACTTGTCATGGCTCCCAGATGGGCAGCTCTGCGACTTTGGGCTTGGCTGGGCTTCATACCTCTGTGACCAGTGAGGCTGGCTGGGCATTACCCTGATGGATTGTGCTAGATCGCTGGACTGGGCAGAGTTCAGATCCTCTGTGCAGCTAGCAAGGAAGCAACTCTGGAATATAGTGCCGGGGCCTTCTGCCTGGCTGGGTGGAGTTCAGAACCTCTAGATCCCAAGCAGCTAGACCGAGCATGATCCTGAGTGTGCTGTTTTTGGCTTTATGAGACAGGGTCTTGATATGCTATGCAGTTCAGGCTAGCCTTGGACTCACTTTGTAACTCAGGTTGGTCTTGAATTTGCAATGATCCTCCTGCCTCTAGATGCTGGGATAAAAGGAGTGTGCCACCACATCAGGCTGGATTTGCTTTTGATATGTCCTCCCTTTGAGACTTTCTTTCACCCCTGCCTCAAAGTAAATTCTTTTCTCCAGCACCAATTCCAGACACACCCTTGCCATTGTCCCTAGACAGCTTCTCTTGCCTACTACCTTTATAGGATGGCCTTTCAATAGTGGTTTTCCTGTGAGGATGTGTCTTACAGTATCAATTTAGTAAGCAGTGTTAGTTTTGACTGTATCTGGACATCTGGACTTTATCTGTCCCTGCTAGAAACAAAAAGATCCAACCTCTGTTCAGCCCAGCATCCCAGAGCAACCCAGAGCATTATATCAGGGGAACACATAGCCAGCCTCACATACCACAGATGTCTCTCTGTTGCTTCTTAGCCTTTGAGTAGTGAGTGTGGACATGGTGCACACTGTGTTAGAATCAGTTTTAGCTTCTGCCTGTGTGGACCATGAAAAATTAGACACTAGTGATTCTGACAGGTCTAGTATATAAACTGGGGCTACAGGATGCTCATTGTGTGGCTACTTCTGTCATGAGAGTTTTTGCTACATTGAGTGATAGGCATTTCCTCAACCACTGTTGGTTCAGATGCTGTGAATAGTAGTCGTGTCTAGCACTTTGTTAGAATGAATGGTAAAAGGCTTGAAACCTTTGCTCTCTATAGTCAATAGTGTGCACCCAGTCATGGCATGGGGAGAGGCAGTGGTAGCAATCACATCACATATGTTAGTTGCACCAAGTCCTGACAGTAGATAGGGATCAGAAAAGGCACAGGGTTTGATCAGTGATGGGAGCTACAAATATATGGCAGTAGAAAATGTATTCTTCTCCACTGTTACACTTGATACAGGGGAACAGGGGAATGAAATTGCTGACTTACTATATGTCTGATACAAGTTCGTGTTCTCTAAAATCAAACAATAAATTTTAGGAACAATGGAGGCTAAGAGCAGAAATATTTATAGAGAGGAAGAAAACTTCTGAGAGAGAGACAGAAGGGGTCCCAAGTGGATTGCCAAAGATTCTGTCTTTTCTAGGGATTTTTAAGAGTGAAACCATGAGGTGAGGTGGGTGTAAGGTAAAGAGAACTGGGAACTCACAAGGCAGATGGGCATGGTTGGGTCAGAACTGTGATCTACCAGTCAGATTAATTGTTCAGGTAGAATTGACCAAATGAGGGACAAATGGGAAATCAAGTCATAGTAAACAGGCATTCTTACTAGGGAGTTGGGATGGTGACTCCTGGCTTCTCAAGATAATCTGTACCTAACCTATAATGTTTATATTTAGGGTGTGGTTGCATTTGTTTTGCTTCTGTTTTGAGATCTGGCCCACTCTGTGCTGGCTTCCTTGAGGACCTAGCCCTGTCTGACTGCCTATAATATTTCTAACTAGCTCAGCTGCCTGTATCACCTATCCAGGAGCATTCAGCCAGAGTCAAGCACGGTTGACCCTGATTCCACCTAACTGCATTCCCTGGAGTAGGGTTATAGATGAAGCTTCTCTTCCTCAGCTACCTTCCGCTATAGTGCCTGCCCACATCTCACTTGCCCCCTGAGCTGTGCATTTCTAGAAGCAAAATGATAACCAGAGCCACAGCTTTCTTCAGGGTTGTCTCACCAGGTCCAGCCATGGGCAGGGCAGTAGCCGGAACTGTGGCAGCAGACCTGTGAGTTCAGTGCAGGAGAAGAATGATAGGAACCGGTGGGAGCCTGCCCTCAGTCCTGGCACTGACATGAGTACACGCATGTTAGTCAGGGCCATTAATACAGAGGACAAGCACTTCAGTTTTCTGGTTTTCAAGGACAACTCTCTGTTCTTAATGTCACAACCCCAATCCATTACAGTTCTTGGTTCCCAGAAAGCTTAGGTCTCAGTCATTGTTTTGGGTCCATTTGAGATTGTGAGGTGGCTGTCCCTTAGGTCTGTGTAGTAAAATGTTTATGAAGACCCAGGGATGAAAATATGCAAAATTTTCTCACTCCTGGACAGTCTACCCTGACATCATCTCACTTTTCAAGTTGGCTTCTGGGTGTGTTGCCTTGAATGTTTGCTGGGAGATGATGTGAAATTAATTTCCTAAGCAAAGTATACAATTAGGGTGGAGTGTCAACGTGACTGGCCTGGGATGTTCCAAGGAGGACTGGTGGAGCACACTGTGAAATTCTCTAGGTGGGCGGCGGAGCCATAGCCCTGGGATCTATGTCTGGTTTCACATTCCTTTGTCTCTGGCACTGTTTTCCTGCTCTGCTTCCTGGTACACATGAATTAAGCACACCCTTGCTCTACCACACCTGTCCTCCATGACGTTTCTGCCTTTAAGTCAGGTGAACACGAAGCAAATTAAGCCTCTTTTCTTTTAAATTGTGATTGTCAAAGTATTGTGTCAAGTAAAGCATTGTGTCAAAGCTTGCTTTGACAGCAGGTGCAATAAACTTGAAATGATACAGAGAAGATTAGCACAGCTCTTGCACGAAGATGGTGCAAAAAAAATGACTGATACACAAGGTACTGTGCAGATTTTAGGGTGTCTAAATGCATGCCTGTGAGGACTGGGAAACTTCCCAGTAGCTAGGATTGCCACTATCCACACTGAATGTATTGTGTGGGACTCTATCACCTTCACCTCTGTATATAGGAGATTCACCCTCCCCAAGCTATGGAGCCAGTATGGCAGGGGCCAGCGTATGTTGTTTCTGTGCTGGTGCCTCAGGTGTCTGACTCTTACAAAGTTTCCAATCTGTGTCTTTCAAACTTTTAACATCTTCCCATTGCCACTAATTCAAAGTAGAGCTAGGTACTTTTTAAATTTTGTTCCCTTTTTTCTGGAGGAGAAAGAGAATGCTGGGCATCTTTATTGTTAACCCCATCCCAATTTTTACTTCTAAATACCATTGTCAAGTAAAATAAAAATATTTTAATAAAAAAATATTGATTCAAGACCGGGAATACCAACCTATAATAGCTTTTTACCCCTGAAAGTAAGAAAATGATCAACAAATTTTGAGAATTTGCTAAAGAGTTACCTCCATTTATTTACTATGGAAGAAATTTATGCATAAAATATTATAGCTACAAATTAAAGGCCATTAAGTAAAATAGGAATCAGTGGCCCTACTTATGTAAATAACAAATTAATAAAGCATGGATTGGAATAAAGGAGAAAGTAATTCCTTAGAGAATCACAAATAAAAACGTACAAGTAATAATGGAATTGGAAAGTCATCATTTGCCAAATATAACAATAATTAAAACAGAAAAGAATGATTTACAGAAAAATAAAATGTTCACATAATTTCAAAGTATATGTTCCCTAAATACTATTAATTACAAAGAAAAAAAACAGTAACTATATTTAAGTTCCACAGCTTCCTGGGCGATTAAAGTTTACATCACCAGTAATAGACAAACTGACAGTCTCTCTACATGATATGTTGCACTGAGATAAACTCAGCATCACTTCTGTGATATTCTCGCCAGACTCTAATCACAAGGAAATGCCAGACAAACCCAAACTGAAGGGCAATCCACAAAATAACTGGTTTGTACTTTTCAAAACTGTCAAGGTCATGAAAGCTAATGAATAGAGTGAGGAACTATTCCAGATAGAAGGTGACTAAGAGATCTGACAACTAAATACATTTGATTTTTAGTTTTTGCTCTGGATGAGAAATAAAAAGCATTTTAATAAAGCACAATTAGTGAAGTTTAAATTTGGTTTCTAGGGTAGATGATAGTATTGAGACAATATTAATCCACTGTTCATGATTTTGTAGGAAAGGGTTTCTTTTAGGAAAGAAATATTAGAATATTGGGTATAAATAGCACCATATTTTCAACTTAGTCTCAACTGGATCAGAAATAAAGGTATATATGGACACATTTGTATAATAAAACAAATGTGGTAAAATGTTAACATTTCAGGCAGCTAACTCAACAATTTGTAGCTATTAAAGCCGAGTCTTACATTTTTTCTTCTTTACCTTTAGGGAAAAATAGATTGATAAACATTTTTATAAAGTGCTGCTTTTGTTTCTGTAGAACGTATTTCCCAAATTGAGTTGCTACTTCAAAGTAAATGCTTATTTTTCAAAGGTGTGTTTGATCACCTCTTTAGTTTTACTTTTAAATGATACATAAGTACATAAAATTGTGTATATGGATGGGGTGTTATATAATGTTTGAATACACTGTGCAGTGTTTGAGTCAGCTCAAGCAGTTCTATCTCTTCAAATATTTATCATTTCTTCATGGTGAATGTTATAAAAACCTTTCCTAGAAAAGTACAATATGCTTTAGTTACCTACTGTTATCTTAAAAATGACTGCAATTCACACAGCCAACAAACAACAGAGTACACTGCTGCATCTTCAACACTGATGCTGTCACTCGTTGTCAAGGTTATTGACAGAATTCGTCACTGCTGACGAATTTCTACTACTGTGAATTATCCACTTATATGCTTCATTCTTTTCTCTTTACTTACATTTTTACTTATTGTTTTGGGAGATATTCACTTATATTTGGCTTCTAGTTTATAGCTTACATTTTGACTTCTGTTAATGGTTTACATTGGCAGTCCACATATGGTATATATTGCCACTTATGTGATCAAATGTGGCTATTTTTCTTTGGAGTCTCCTAACCATTTGTACATGGTATCATTTTATAATTAATACATACTGGTATTTATTGTATTTATTAATGGTATTTAGTACATAAATCCAGCCAAGCATAGAGTTTACACTGATTATGTTCAAAGAAAATCATCAGCCCCTATCTCTTTCTCACACACGTATTTCCCAATCCCCAATAAACATTAATCCACTTTCAGACCCAAGTATTATAGGTGTTGTAGTCAGAGGTTGCAAGGGAAACAATTACATATAGGACAAGACACATAACTTATACTATCCTTTATAATGTTCACCCAAGGAGTCAAATACAAAGAAAGTGCAGGATATCTGTAGACATACCAAAGACCTAGAGATTCCAGTTGAGTGCTTGGATCCCATAGCAATGTCCTGTATGAGTTCAGCTAAAGACCTAGAGCCTGTAACAATGCCTCCCACGAATTCAGCTGGAGGCCTAGAGCCCATAACAATGACTCATGCAAGTCTGTTTCATGGATCAGCGCTGGGAAGCCCCAAAGGTGTCAGCAGTGGCAGCCAGAAAGTCTGTGCCAGTGGGATGAAGGATCTGTGCCAATAGACTAAGGGTTCTGCACTGAAGCCAAGAAGCCACACTCAAATAAGGAATAGAGCTCAACCTGAAAAGTACAACAGCCATCCCCAGTGACAGCAAGGTCCCAACTCCTTACAGGACGCCAGTGTGACCAGCAGCACTCATCTTTCCCTCTGGAGCCAGGAAGCAATGCTCAAGTAAGGAACAGAGCTCCCCCAAAGTGAACCACAGCCATTCTTGACGACAAGGTCTGAGCTCCTTTGACAACAATAACAGCCAAGTTCATACCAGGAAAAAGGCTCAACCAACAAGCTTCTCCGGAACCCACAGCAACAGGAAAACCAACAGCACCAAACAACAGCATTACTCTTTTTCAGTTCTTCCTTTGTGCTGGCAAAAGCTGTCAGGCGGGCCTCCACTCAGCACCACACTGATTCAGTTCAGATAGTGTTTAGTTCACCACCATTTTTTTAATCCACCATAATAGGCTTCACATAAAACAGAACATGAGATTCCATGCTAGGCTTTATTTTACTGAAAGAATTTTTTTCCCTAAATTTCATTAATTGCTTTATTTAGGTATTTTTATCCTTTTGGTTCAACTTTGGAAAGTTCAGAAAATTTTGCATTACATCCCAGGTTTGCAATTTAATAGTGTATAGTTTTCATAATAATCTCTATTGATTTTTGTTTTCTTGTAATTTCAGATATAATGTCTCCTTTCATTCTAATTTATTTTCAATTTATTTACACACTAACTTACATATTAATGGGATTCAGGGAGATATAAGTGTGTATATTGTGCAATGATCACATCAGACACCTCCCAACCTCCTCTGTGCCACACCCTTCCCAAACCCAACTCATCCCTATCCTAACTAGTAGTGTTGTGGCTTGGCATAACTGACGCCATCTTGAGCCTTGCATTTAACTAGTGCTCTGCATTTGACTCAGAAAAATGGAAAAGTACTCAAGGTATAAGTCTCATGAGAAAAGAAGAATGAGCTGTACCTACAGGAGAAAAATTAACCTGTTCAACAAAAGAAGCAGGATACAGGTGTCAACTGAAAATTAATGAAAGATTCAAGCTAAATTGTTTCCAACAGGATGTCTTTTGTGATTCTGTCTTTTAAAAACTCTGTAACTTTCCAGTTCAGTGCCACCTGTTTGGACCCTGAACCAGGAAGGTCAGTATACCAGTGGTCCTGAGCTCAGTTAATTAAATTATTCCAAATTTATCAATTTGGCTGCTTGGATTCCTATATTGTTGTTCACAAACCCACCAATAGAATGTCAAAGTTCACCAAGTGAGAGAGAATGTACATTATTTTTTTCTCTATCTGGTTAATTTTACTTAACGTGTCTTCCACTTGTACCCATTTTTCTGTAAGTGGCAGTGTATCAGTCAGTGCTTACTAAAGAAACAGATTTCATGTAAGGTACAAAAATACATAAGCATATGCAAGACTAGCTTACAGTGACTGCCTGCAGAGTCAGGTGTGGAAAAGTGCAAAAGAGCTGACTGTGCTGGAGAGCCAGAGGGTCTAGAGCCAAAGGATCTGTAGGGCTGGAGCCCACCGTGGTGACCTTTGTAGTTCATATCAGGAGGCTGAAGTGCGTGTCTGCACTGGAAGCCAGGAGATGACTTCCAATGTGAAGGTGAAGACTGGATTTCTCTGAAGAAACAGAAGCATGCCTTCCTGGGTGTCTTTTTATTCCATTCAGGCAGCAAGCCTACTGGTTGCTGTCACTCACACACAGGGTGGGTCTTCTGTCTCCAATAAATCCTTTCAGTGACACCCAGAACTATGTGAATCCAATTTAGTTGGGTGTTTCTTACTCAATTGGACACACTCAGTTAATGATCACTGGTAGAACTTCATTCTTCCTTGTGGCTGAAGAAATATTCCATTGTATGTGTATGTATACTACATTCCATTGTATGTGTATGTATACTACCCATTCATAGATTCAAAGGCACATGACTGATTCCATATCATATGTCTTATAAATAGTGCTGCCATAGACACAGGCATGCAGGTATCTCTTTGGTAGGCTGAATTCATCTCCTTTGGAGAAATTCTTAGGGGAGGTATAGCTGCTTTATGTGATGGATTCATTTTTAGTGTTTTTGAACTTCTTCCATGATGTTATTTATTGTGGTTGTACTAATTTACATTCCCACAAATAGTATATGAGTTTCTTTTCATATACATTCTAATATTTTAAAAAATTTTTCATAGTCTTTTTTACTATGGTAACATGTAATCTCATTGTAGTTTTGATTTGCATGTCCCTGGTGGTTAATTAAATTGATCACTTTTCAAACATTTGTTAGCAAGGGATGTTTCTTTTTCTGAGAAATACCAATCGAGATCATTTTCCCGATTTATATCTGGATTACTTTATATATTCATATATTTATATATTCCCTTTCTGATGAGTATTTGGTAAGTATTTTCTACCATTCAGTAAGTCATCTTGTTACAGGCAGCTGAGCTAGTTAGAAATATTACAGGCAGTCAGACAGGGATAGGCCCTTCAGGAAGTTGGCACAGAGGACCAGCTGTCTTGAGACTTTGGAGGAGACACATACCTCTTGCTGTGGGCCAGATCGTAAAACAGAAGACAAAACAAAGGCCACCACACCCTTACGTATAAACCTTCGGAATAAGTATGGATCACCTTGAGAAACCAAGAGTCCCTCCCAAACCCCTATAGAAAGAGTAATCCATACGAATGCTTGTTGCTGCATGACTCACTTCCCCATTTGTCCCTGACTTGGTCAATTTTACCTGAACAATTACATTTATTGGTTGACCATAATTCTGTTCCACCTCATGCTCCTCTGCCTTGCAAGTTCCCAGTTTCCCCACTTTAGACCCACCTCACCTCATGGTTTTATTCTGTAAAAATCCCTAGAAAACACAATCTTTGCCAACCCACTCAGGACCCCTTCTGTTTCTCTCTCAGACAGTTTCTTTCTCTTAATAAATATTTCTGCTCTTAACCTACATTGGTCCTAAAATTCATTCTTTGATTTTACAGAACATGAACTCTTACCGGACATACAGTAGGTTGGGAGTTTCGTACCCCTGTATCAGTCTCTTCACTTTGTTGATAATTTCCTTTACTGTGAGGAAGGGTTTTAATCTTGATACTATCCCATTTGTCAATGTTTATCTTTTTTCTTGTGTTTTCAGAGCTACCCAGGAAATCGTTTGCACCAGTGTCTTGACCTGTTTTTTCTTGTGTTTTCTATTGAGTTTCACACTGAGGTTTTTGATTCAGTTTGAATTGACTTCTGTACACAGTGAGAAAAGGATTCAGATTGAATATTCTGCATATGAACATCTAGTTTTCCCAGCATCCTTTGTTCGTGAGGCTGTCCTTTGCTATACTATGTACCAGTTGGTTGTGGATATATGGATTTCTGACACTTCTATTTTATGATTCTAAGGTGTCTGCTTTATACCGTTACGGTTACTATGTTTCTGTAGTGTGTCATAAAATCAGGTATTGTAATGCCTCTAGCTTTGTGATTGCTTTTGTTGGTCAACATTGTTTTGGCTACCTGTTTCTCATGCTTCAATGTGAAACTCAAGTTGCTTTTTCTGACTGTATTAAGAAATACCCTTTGTATTTAATAGGGATTACATAGAATCTGTTGGTTTTGATAGTAAGAATATTTTAAGAATATTCTTCTGATCCATGGATATATAGATCTTTCCATTTTTTTCATATCTTTAATTTCTTTCATCAGAGTTTCATAATGTTCATTTTAGAGTTCATTTCCTTAGCAAACTTATTCCTAGGGACCTTTGAATTTAATTTAATTTAATTTCACTTTTCAAGACAAGTGTGGCCTTAAATTCACTTTGTAGCCCAAGCTGGCCTTGAACTGACAATGATCTTCCTGCCTCATTCTCTCTAGGGTTTGGGATTACAGGCATGTGCCACCATGACCAGCTATTCCCGAGTATTTTAATTGCTAGTTTATTTTCCTGTTGGGGACCATGAATTTACAATGGCTAATTTTGCATACTTCTTGAAGGGATAAATAGAGGACTGAGATTATGGTATCACTCTTTGAGACTTCCCCTTAACTCTTGGGTTGGTCTATCCTCTCCCACTCATTAAGAACACTTCAATGGGGGCTGGGGATTTAGCTCAGCGGCATAAGCGCCTGCCTTGCAAGCAGGCAGTCGTGAGTTCGATCCCTGGTACCGATAAAAAAGGGAAAAAGACAAAAAAAAAAAGAACACTTCAATGTAAGATCCTTTTTAGCATAAGATCATCTCCACTTTTTTGAGTCACCCTAGGATTATCTGTTCCTGCAGTGCCATTGATCTGGAATCTTCTGCTAGTCCCTCCTATCATTGTACATACCCATTGCATTGTATACACCCAATAAGTAGTGACTGGTTTGGAGTATCTGAGTCTTTGCCCATCCTGCAGTACTGACCTCCCAGCCCCCATCATGCATTACTAAATTTATCCCTGTTTCTTATTTAATCCTTTGCTATATACTTCATAATGACAGTTGGGCATATTGGTCAGGTCCCCAGTAGTTTCCTATTGTAATTGGGCTTGCTTTCATAGCGTTGGGCTCCCTGATGTTTTCCACTCATGGAAAAGCTGCTGACTTTTGTATTCTGATGTTTCTATCCTGCTGTTTTCCTGAACTTGTTTACCAATTCAGTTTCTTTGGTTTTGTTTTGTTTTGAGACAGGGTCTTACTATGTAGTTTAAATTGCTCTTGAACTCACTATGCAGCCCAGGTTGGCCTGGGACTCAGGGCAGTCCTTTGACCTTGGCCACCAGAGTGCTGGGATTACAGGCAAACGAACAGTCTTGTGGGGAGGGACTTTACATTGGTAGACAGATGTATGTAATGTAGATGTAGATGTAGACATAGATGTAGATGTAGATGATGTAGATGTAGATGTAGATGATGTAGATGTAGATGTAGGTGTAGATGTAGGAGATATAATCTACAAGTGAGGGGTAATCTGAGTTCCTTCTTTCTCTATACTTTTTATCTCCCTTGCCTAATAGCTTTGGCTACAACTTCACAAACTACATTGGGCAAGAGCAATGACAGTGCATACTTTGTTTTGTCCCTGATTTTGGAAGACATGCTTTCAGTTTTCCCCCATTTGGTATGGTTTTAGTGAAGTGTTAATGTAGTCTTCATTTTGTTAAGGTATGATGATACAGAAGTACCTGATTTGTTTATAGCTTTTATGATGAGGCAAGTTTATTGCTACTGATTGCATTGCTGATGATCAAACCCAGGGTCTTGCACAAGCCAGGCAAGTACTCTACAACTGAGCTATTCCCCACCTCCTGTCCTTATCATATTTATGCCTCTTTTGAGATAACCAGATTATTTTCCCCATGTATTGAATTATTCTTGTACGCATGGAATGGAACCAACTTGATCACAGTGTATGATTCTTCTGGTGTGCTGTCAAATTTGACTCTGATATTTTGTTGAGGATCAGTACAAATTTATTCATCAGAGATACCACTCTATACTTTATTGATTTTGATTGTGTCCTTGCAACTCTGGCAAATGATAATGCTGGCCTTATCAAATAAATTTAGAAGTATCTTCTGCCTTTTAATTTTATGGGATATTTTGAAAATAATTGGTATAACTTCCTGTATAAAAGTTTGGAGAAATTCAGTAGTGAATCCATCCAACCCTGAGCTTTTCTTTTAATATCATCAATTTTAACTATATAGTGAAACATTTCCTCCTGACTGGGTTCAATTTGTCAAGTTACACAGTATGTGTATAGATGTTTGATCATTCCAGCTATGGTTTCCAATATGTTAGCATACAGTTTTTTAAAAAAGTGATCATTAATGCTTGTATTTCTCTGGTATTGCGTATGATGTTTCCTTTTCAGCTTAAATTTATCTTTTTTTTACTTTTTGACTTATGAACATTTTAATTATAAACATTGATGAGTCAGGAAGTATGTCTATGCATCATTCATGTAATTTTTTAGTCTTGATTATTTTTATGTACTATATTTGTTGATTTTAATATGTTGAAACATCCTTGCATCTTTGGAATAAAACCTGATTTATGGTGGTTTATAAACTTTTTAAAGTGCTGCTGTCTATATTCATCAAGGATATGGATTTTTTATTGCATGTTTATTCAGTTTTGGTAACAGAGTAACACTAACTCTCCAGAATAAGTTTGGAAAGCTACCTTCTCTTTGTATTTTTTGGAATAGTTTGAATAGCAGTGATTTTTAGTTTCTCTTTAAAAGTCCGCTAAAATTCCGCAATGAAGCCACCTTGCCCCACCCTTGTCTTTCGTGGTAGATTTTTTATTACTGCTTCAGCTTTGTTGTTGCTTGGCATTTAATCTCTTCACCTGTAGCTCTCTGAGTTCAGTTTTGGTAAGTCATATATGATCAGAACACTGTCCATTTCATCCAGAATTTCCATTTGATTAGTGTAATTTTGCAGAATATCCCCAAATAATCAGTTTCTGTGGCATTTGTTATAGTATCTCCCTTTGACTCAAATTTATTTATTTGGTCTTTGTTCTTGTTTTTGTCAATTTTGTGTATCTTTTCAAAGAACCAATTCTGTTTCATTGATGGTTTGCAATATTCTTTTAGTCTTTTTTAAATTTATTTTTTACTTGATCTTTATTATTTCTTCTGATTTGGCATTTAGTTCTTGCTCTACTAAAACTTTGAGAGGTAGCATTAGGTTATATTATTGAAATACACACATTTTTTAATGTAGGCAAAAGTGTTTTTCTGGTGCAATAGAGAAGTACAAAACAGAAAGGTTTATTGAAATGAGGACATGGAAAGGAGCACACAACGCATGGTGGCTACGCTGTCTCCTTTGACCAGAATATGGGGTGTATGGCACATATGGACCCTTTGAGCAGGGGTGGTGCTTAGGGCACACACTGATGACACATGAGGAGCTGATTAGGATTTTCTTCATTTGCAAACAGGAAGGGGAGTTGCAATTAAGGCTGAGGAAGAAGCAGGAAGTGGTAGGCATTCCCACTTTGGCATTCAGCCATGTTAGATCATTGCTGTAACCGTCCAGAAATTTATTCTAGGGACAAACGCTTTCATTCCCATCTTTTTATTGTTAGGAAAAAGATGAAATCTCTCACTACTTTCTGCTGAAAGTGGGCACCATATTGGGATTCAGGAAGGTTGATGGGATGATGGTTGGTGGCCATGTAGAAGCTGGTACCAGGTGTTTCAGGCAGGACAAGGAATTAATCATCGGTGATGCTCACATCCTAGATTGGAAAGACAAAGAGACAAGGTGCTATGAGGAGGCAGGCCATTATCATATTTAAGGACACAGGAGAGGTAGAAGAAAAGATGTCTTTGATGTAAATATGCTGTTCCATCAGGGCCACAGTGAGGTAGAATCTGAAAAATAAGTGTGGGGGTAGGAAGAGTGAAGTTATGAGAGATGATTATTCCCCCATCTGAAAGGGTAAAAGTTAAAAACGTAGATAGGTAGGGCTTGTCTTTGGTCCAGGAGTTGAGCTGGAAAGAATAAGCATGAGAAATATAAGGCCTGATGATCGAATCATATTTGGGAAATTACAGAGTAGAGGTGGGGAGGGCCATGACTGTGTCACTATAAGACTGTGTCTAAACCCACAGGGATCTCACATTTAACTAAACAGCTGAGGATAGAAAGAACTAAGACAGTTGTTATGTAGATTTTACACATGATGTGGGAGTCTTTAGGAAAGACAAGAGTCCTACTGTAAAAAAAAAATTAATAGAATGTACAGGATTAAGAACCAAAGTGGATAATAAAACATGACCTATCCTGACAGTTATGGCTGTGCGGCCTTGGTGAGATGGAGAAGGGTTGGAGATAGAAGAAGAAATTACCACTCAGGATGTTTACATTCAGGGTTGGGAGCCCACCGCTTAAGCAATTTGGAACCAGGATGGCAGTCCAGCAACTTTGATCACTGTTGGGGTTGCCAAGAAGACCAGGTATGGGATGATCCACCTTGGTTGTAGTCCTGTGGATTTAGAACATTTGAGACAAATTAGATTTCCTGAGAATATGGGAGGATCTGGTTTGGTCCCTTCAGAGGGTTGGGGAAGCCAGAGATCAGCATGTTATCCTAATGAGTGTCAGAGGAAGGAGAGGGTTGGGATGTAGTCAGCAAGAAGAGGGAGACTTTGGCAGCTAGGAAGATTGTGGAGTAGGAATGGTCTGACATACAAAAGTTCAAAGGGGCTTAAAATATAGAAGCCCGGGGAAGTGCCCTGAGCTTGGCTAAAGCTAGGGTCAGAAGTTGAGGCCAAGATTGGTGTAGTTATAAAATGAATTTTGTAAGGTGTGTTTTTATGAGGCCATTTGCCTTTTCTACTTTTCCTGAGGATTGTGGATGGTATGGAATGTGTAGGCACCAGTGATGTGTAAGCTCAAGGATACCTGTTGAGTGATTTGAGAAATAAAGGCTGGACTATTCTCTGACTGAATACTCTGAAGTAGACCAAACCTTGGGATGATTTTCTGTAACAGGACTTTAGTAACTACATCAGCAGTCTCCCTGCTTGTGGGGAAGGCTTCTATTCATCCTGAAAAAGTACAAACAATGGTGAGAAGATATTTGAGAGTTTTGTGGCAGGGCATGTGCATAAAATCTACCTGTCAGTCCTGACCAGGGGTATGTCTGTAAAATCGATGAATAGGAAAAGAAGGGGGTGTATGTGTGCCTGAGGAGAGGTTGTACTACAGGGATGACAGGTGTAAGTTGTTGAGATCTCAGAGTGTCTGGGTCAGTCTACATAAACACAAAGGAATCCTGACAATTAGTGTATAGGGGGATGATTTTTAAAAAGGCATTTTTAAGATCTATGACTGTAAAGTGAATTGTGGAGGGAGGGATATGATAGAGCATGGTATAAGGGTTTGGCACCACTAGGTGGATTGGGGTAGCAGTGTTATTGATTAAGGTCCTGCACTAGACAATAAGACTCATCAGGCTTAAATACTGGGAGAATGGGAATATTATAGGGTGAATAGGTAGGTTTAAGAAAACCATTGTCTAAAAGGCACTTGATTATAGGTTTAAGTCCCTATAAATATTTGAGAGCTATGGGATATTGGAGAATGCAAGGATTAATTGAAGGATCCCCAAAACAAATTAGAATAGGTATGGCATGAATAGAGCAAGTGGGGTGAAAGGTATCCCAAACTGTGGGATCGACCTGAGAAGAAGGAAGGGGAGGGGATGGTTTTGTGGCACACTGTGAGGGTGTCTGGAGGACAGAGGGCTGTGGGGAAGGAGAAGGTAAAGGAGAAATTAAGCTTTTGAAGAAGATCTTTACCTAAAAGGGGTGTGGGACATTTTGGAATTGCTAGGAAGCTATAGGTAAAGAGAGAGTCTGGAACCTGCATGACAGGCCCTGTCTGCAAAGGCTGTGTAGGTTGGCTGTCAACACCTACTACAGAGACTGAGGACTTAATACAAGGGCCTGAAAACTCAGGAAGAACACTATATATGGCCTCTATGTCCACAAGTACAGAGAATGTCTTACCTGAGACCTCCAGTGGGACTTGGGACTCTGAGAAGGATACTTAATGGGGGCTGTGGGTCCCAAGCTCCACCAATCTTCAGCAGCAAGTCCAAGTAGATCAGTCAGCAATGAATCCAGTGGTGATGAGATCTCCTGTGAGGGCAAGGAGATAAGAGGATGGCTTATCTGCTCTCTGACGGCTAGAACAGTTGCTCTTCCAATGGCCCTTGAGATTGCAATAGGGCCAAGGCCTCAGAGGAATACCGGGTTTGGAGCACTCTCTTGCCCAATGTCCTCCTTTGTTGCACTTGAAGTGTGGTCTGGGAGGAGCTTGAGCAGCTCCACCTTGTCTCAGTTTACCTGCCTCAGAGCTCCAAGTGTCACTGCTAAAAGATGAGATTGTTATTTTTCCTTTTGATTTTTATCTCTGTTGTTGAAAACATGAAAAGCCATATTAATAAGGTCTCCCTGTGGGGTTTGAGGGCCAAATTTAGCCTTTTGTCTTAGGATCTGGCCCACAGTGGAAGGTATCTGTCTCCTCCACAGTCACAAGACATCTGGTTCTCTGTGCAAGCTATTTTGAGGCCCTAGCCCTGTTTGAATGCCCATAACATTTTTAACTGACTTAGCTGCCTATAGCATTTTTCCCTGAAGAAGTAACCCAAACTGTCATGAGGGATAATGGGAGGAGACCGATCTGACTTCTTCAAACTGAAGGGAGCTGAAGTTATTGAAAGGCAGACAGGGATACTCTGCAGAGCTTTTAACTGGTGGACCTCAGTAGATACCAGGTATTTTCATCTTGGGTAGGTGTACAGCTTTAACTCTAAAGGAGACAAAGGCAAAGAAAATTAAGTATGCAGGAGTCAAATAATAGAATCAACATGGTATTTATGAATATAATTTTAGTAATGGCTTTCCATAAGGAGGATAAGGCTAAGATCCAGAGAATTTTAGAAACTGACATAAACCTCTTGGTGCTGATTTCACCATATCTCACAGATTCTAGTAACTTTGCTTTCATTTGATTGTAGGATTTTTTCAGATTCCCACTTTTGGTTCTTCAACAACAACCCCCTGTTCATTCAATAGTATATTATTTAATATCCAGGTATTTTAAAATTTCTATAATCTCTTGCTGCTAACTTCTAATTTCATTCTACCATAATCTTATAAAAAGCAACAAATTACTTATATTTAATTTGTTACAAATTCTTTTGTAGCCTAATATATTATCTGTTTAGAAAAATGTTCTGTGTTGAAAGAATCTGTATTCTGCTGCTGTTGGATGGTATGTTCTGTCGATCTCTGTTAAGTCCATTTGGTCTATAATGTAATTAACTGATGTTTCTTTCTTACCTTTTTCTAAATATCTCTGTGTCCATTATTGGTTTTATAACACTAGTTGCTCAAGTTTCAGCTATACATTTATAATCATTATATAAACTTGATACATTCTCACTTTATCAAAATGTAGTGATCTTCTTTATGTCATCTGACCAGTTTGAGCTTGAAATCTGTTTTGCCACATATGAGTATTTTACTCTTACTTGCTTCTGGATTCCAGCTACTTGGAATGTTATTGCCCATCTCTTCACTTTTAATGTGTGTAAGTCTCTGTTGTTGAGGTAAGTTTCTTACAGATAGCAGTTGAGTCTTATTTTTCATTTCATTAGCCAATTTTTAATTGGAGAATCAAGATGATTTCTTTTCTGTGTTATTACTGAACTATATATATATATATATATATATATATATATATATATATGAATCCCTGCTATTTTATATTTTTTCTGTGCCTTTACCCTTCACTGTTCTTGTCTATTCATAGCAAATGAATGTTTGGTCTTTTAATTGTGTCGTCTGTGGTTTGTATTGTGTAGCTGTCCCCACATAGCCTCATGAGGTCATGGGTAGGGCTTTTCAGAAGTGCCTGGATCTAGAATGCGTGATGTTGGGAGTAAGGGAGTAGATAAGGGAAGCCCTCCATGGGTACGGTTGGGACCACCCAAAAGCCTGGTAGCTTGGACGGGATAAAAGGGAGGGGCAGGCTTGATGCTGCTGTTTCTGCTTGCTGCTTGCTGTCTCCTGCTTGCTGCTTGCTGTCTCCTGCTTGCTTGCCACAGACTATTTCTCCTGTGATGCTACCTCCATGCTACCTCCTTACCATGATACATCCCTTGGAGTCAGCTGTTAATACACTGAAAACCCTACAAACTGTGAGTTGAAGTAAACCTGTCCTCCTTCAAACTTTAAATGTTGAGTATTTTATCTCATCAATGAGAAAAGTAACTAAGACATATCCTATAGATGGTATACAACCCATTCATTCTTTTTTTTCCTTTTTTTATTTTAAAGAGGGTAACATTAAGCACAATAAAACAGAACATAAGAAAGCAATGTAAGAGACATAAAGTCCAAAGACAGCCAGAGATCTTCACTATCTATCATATTGTCTCTTGTTTTCTTCCAAATAGTTGTTCATATCTTCATATACAGAGAATTCACATGAAACAACATAGTATAGAACTGACCTGAACAGGATGAGGAAGGCATTTTAGGTCTTCAAGATCAGACAATAGGAAAGTCAACAATGGTTGTCATTGTGTCTCTCATTTTCTTCAGAATAGCTGTCCATATATTCATGTATGTTGAAATTAAACAAAACCAAATGGGCTAAAATCACTCTGAACAAAGAATAATAGTATTGCTGGATTTCACATCATGATACTATGGAGTCGGCGCTGGGTACTGTAGGGTCTCTTTTTTCTTTGAAGTAGTTGTTCATTTCATCATGTGTTATATGATCAGTTCTCATAAATTGTTTATAGGTTCTACGCATGCATGAGTCTCTACATGTATTTCTATCCTTTCTGTATTAGAGGGAAAAACAAACAAAGCAAAACAAATCCCTATAAAAACATGAAATGAAAAAGACATATAAAACCACAGTGCAAGGTGATCTACAGTGGTTTCTGTGTTTTCTCTTGTTAACTTCAATAGAATTGCCTATCAAACATAGTATAACAATATAGCAGTACATAACAATATTAATAAAAACAAAACATTGTGGACATTAGCTTCAAAACCAGGTAATAATCAAACCAGAGCAGGTATCCTAGTGAATCTTGTTATCGTCAGTGCAGTTGCCTATACTCTCAGACTTGATACTATCAATCATAACAGATTTGAATAAAATCTGTCAATACAAAACAGCAATCTAACAAACCAGATTCAACTAAGATCAGTCATAATAAAATGACCTGTTCATTCTTTCTTACTCTCTAAATGTAGTAAGTCATCGGTGTTGTCTTTGACTTGATCTATTGGTGAGGACCTCCACTGTGTTTAAGCTTTCTGTTCCAATTTTTTTAGAATCTTCTCTTTAATTGCTCTGTTTAATCTTGCATTGTCTTCCTTTATAAGTTCAACTGTTTATTTGTATTGTCCTTGTTCATTGATCATCGAAGAAAATCATTCTTTTGAATTCTTTGTCATTTAATTTCTTTCAGTATCTTTGAAATCATCTAATAGGCATGAAATTTTGGAGGACCAACATTGCTTTATCAAATTTCTTGTTTTCCAGTTAGGATTTATGCATCTGTCAGGATGGATATTTCTTCCACATTTTTTTATTTGAAAGAGAAAAATAACAGAAAAGTCAAGAAGCAAACACTTAAACAATGACGAAAGTAAAATGACAATGACAAGAAAAACAATGGCAATATAGAATTTCAAAACAAGATGATAGGAATTTAACAATACTATTATTGCATTTCATATTGTTATCTTCAAAGTAATTGCTCAGGATACCAGATACCGCTTGCAAGATTGATCAAACAATAAATTTCCCTTTGAGCATTTTCTTTCCCTTTTATTATATCTATTCTAACTTTTGGATTTTATTTACTCTTTCAGTTTTTTTACACTAACAAGAAAATATGGTGTTTGCACATGCAAGTTCTATTTATTTCACCTATGATTTCTAGTTGCATTCATTTACCTATAAAAGCCTCAAGTTTATCACTCGTTATGAGTGAGTAGCATTCCATTATATAAAAATATCATATCTTTTTCATCCTCAGTTGATGGGCATTTGGGTTGTTTCCAAGATTTAGCTATTACAAATGGTCCTGCTATAAACATGGGTATATATATAACACCATGGTATGATGTTTTCAGTTTTTCTGGGAAAATACCCAGAAGGGGAATAGATGGATTGAATGGATTCTCTAATCCTAGTTTTTTGAGGAATCTCCATCCTGATTTCCACAGTGATTGTACCAGTTTATACTCCAAACAATAAAGATAAGGGTTCCTTTTCCCCCACATCCCCACCAGGCTTCATTACCGGTTAATTTCTTGATGTTAGTAATTCTTTCTGGAGTGAGATGATACCTTATAGTGTAGTTTTACTTTGCATTTCTCAAATGATCAATGGTGTTGAGCATTTTTTTCATGTATTTATTTGCCAGTTGTATTTCTTCATCTGAGAATTGTGTATTCATCTCAGATGCAAATTTTTGGATTCAGTCTTTAAATTTGGGGGGGCTGATTTTTTTTCAATTCTAGGTAAGAGTTTATTGTCTGTGGGACAGTTGGCAAAAATGTTTTCCCAATCTGAGTTTTCTTTTCATTCTGTTGGTGATTTGTTTCACTGTGTGAAGACTTTTTAATAAAATTATATCCCGGTTATTCATTTTTTGAAGTACTTCCTATGCAGCTTGGTTTTTGTTCACGAACTCTTAGCCTACCCCATGTCCTCGAGATTTCTACCTACTTTGTTTTCTAGTAGGTTTCTATCTTAATATTTTCTAGTAGTGTTTCTATCTTAATATTTAGATCTTTGATCCATTTCAACTTTAGTTTAGTGCATAGTGGTAGACATGGGTGTAGTTTAATTCTTCAGCATGGAGAAAGCCAGTTTTACCAACATCACTTATTAAAGAGGCTGTCTTTCTTTCAGTGAACAAGCTTGGCACCTTTGTCAAAGATAAGGTGGATAAGTGTGTCTGTATCTTTCATTCTGTTCCACTGAGCCTCAGATTTGTTTTTGGTTTTTTGGGTTTTTTTTTTTTTTTTTTTTTTTTTTTTTTTTTTTTTTTTGGCCAGTATGATGCTGATTTTATTATAGCAGCTTTGTAGGATAATTTCAAGTCTGGGATTGTGATGCCTCCTGCCTTGCCTCTGTTGCCCAGGATTGCCTTTGCTATTCTAGGTCTCTTCTGCTTCCAGATGAATTTTAGGAATGTTTTCTCTAGAACTGTGAGGTATCTTTTCCCCTTTTATTAGAAGAATGTGCTGACTGTGTGTCCTGAGAAACCAGATGATTGTGCAGTGTTGAGTTTAATTACAACTGGACTTTATAATGTAGTTTCTCTGTGATTCTTTTGTTTGTGATTAGTGGGTTTCTTCACAACATACACTGTCAGAGCCTGGCACCTGCTCTTTGAAGGTCTTGCAGGAATACAGTTCTTCTGGTAGTTCAGCAGGGATGGTATATATAGTGGATAGTGTAGGATGCCCTTTTCTTTTCTTTTGGTGAAGACTTCTTCAGATGTGTCAGCAATATATAGTCTAGGAGTATGGGAAAGACCTATGCTAAGATTTTACAAAGGTGCAGTGTCTATAACCTTTGTGCTTCTTTCTCTCTTTCTCTGTCTCTGTCTCTCTCTGCTCTTATTATGTGGGTAAGTTTTGTCTGTCTTTTCTTGTTGTTCAGACAAAATACCCAAAAACCCATAAGTTAAGGTAGAAAAGGTTTATTTAGCTTAGTTTGAAGCAGTTTCAGTCCATAATCAGCCTGCTCCAAGACAGGGTGGCTTCACAGAGGAAAAAGGGTTCATGGAGGGCAGGAAGTAGTTAAATAAGCAAAGGGAATTTAGCAGCATCTTTCTGCTGCTTTCATACTCTATCCAGGCTACTGGGATTAGGGTGGTGCCAAACCAGTCAGTGGGCTGATTTAGTAATCACATACCCTTAATCTCAACGTTGCACTATTGCATCAGTGACACACTAGATCTTCAGCTGTTCTTTGTCATGGAAGTATCGTATTGCACCATCTATTTTGAATGATAGTTTTGCAGGATATATCAGTCTTGGTTGGAAATCATTTTGCTTTAGGATCTGGAATACTTCACTCCATGCTCTTCTTGACTTTATCGTTTGTGCTGAGAAGTCTGCTGTGATTCTGATAGGTTTTCCTTTATAAGTGATCTGTCTTTTCTCTCTGACAGCTTTTAATAATCTATTCTTGTGTTGGATTTCTGGGATGGTGATTATTATATGTCTGGGTGTAGTTTTATTTTGGTTATGACTGTTTGGAGTTCTATATGCTTCACTGATCCTGATGTCAGTTTCTGATCTCATGCTTGGGAAATTTTCAGCTATTACTTCTCTAAATATCCTCCTGACATCCTTCATGTTGTCTCCCTCTCTTTCATTAATCCCTATCATTCTTATGTTATTCTTCTTTGCATCGTCTTGCAGTTGTTGAATTGTTGTTTCCTGGTTCCTTGTTATTTTCAAAAGATCTTTCCTTTCCTGTTCACTAGCTGCAATCCTGTCTTCAAGGTCTGAAATTCTATCTTCACTTTCATTAAGGCGGTTTTTACAACTTTCAGTGGAGTTTTTTATTTCCTGTATATCTCTGTGCATCTGCATTATGTATTCTGTTTGTTTCTTATATTGCTCGTCTAGGGATTCTATCTTTTTGTTTAGTTCCTCCAATTTTTTATCTGTGTTTTCTTTAGATATATTTAGAATCTCTTTCATTTCTTTTATCATTTCTTCTTTTATCTGGGAGATTATTTCGAGTTTGAATTTCTTTAAAGCTTCCTGGAGTTGCTTGTCAATTTCAGTGGCTATTGTGTCCGATATATGAGGTGGATGGGATATATTTTCTTCTATATACATCGCTCCTAGGGTTTCTTGAGATGGGCTGGAGGTTTGAGGTTGTAATTTGGTCTTTCGTTTTGTCATTTTCCTATATTTCTGTGTTTCAAGTGTTATTTGAAAGCTTCCTCAGGATCTGTTGAAAATCCCCTTCTATGTTTGGAGCTACTGAGACTCTGGCGCCGCGCTACCCCAAGCCATTAGGCCTACAGAACCAGTGGCCCTCCTCTGCCTGCTCAGAACTCCGCAGTTCCAGACAAGCTGGGCCTCAGGGACACTGTGCGCCCACCTGCCCCTTGGAAGCTCCACAGTTCTTCAATTGCAGCCGGGTTAGGGTACTCACCACAGGCCGCAGTGCTTCAGGAACCTGTGGACCCTCCGTGGTTGCAGAGATATCCACAGTCCTCCAGACACATGGAGAGGCCGATGCAGGCACCCCAAATCTGCCCAGCTCCTCCTCTGCAGACCAATGGCCAGGCCCGGCAGCTAAACAGGCTGGGCTAGGCTGGTAGTGTGGGCCAGCCCACCTATCGGGAGCTCAGCAGGTCTCCAAATGAAGCCGGGAATGGGGAGGCTGATGTGGAAGCCTCAAACCCACCTCTCCCCTTCACTGCACCTGGAAGCCTGAGGGAACTCCAGCAGTCTGGGTGCAGATATCCAGAGTCCTCCAGACACGCAGAGAGGCCGGTGAGGGCACCCCAGATCTGCCCAGCTCCTCCTCTGCAGGCCTATGGCCAGGCGCGGCAGCTAAACAGGCTGGGCTAGGCTGGTAGTGTGGGCCAGCCCACCTATGGGGAGCTCAGCAGGTCTCCAAGTGAAGCCGGGAATGGGGAGGCTGATGTGGAAGCCTCAAACCCACCTCTCTCCTTCACTGCACCTGGAAGCCTGAGGGAACTCCAGCAGTCTGGGCGCAGATATCCAGAGTCCTCCAGACACGCAGAGAGGCCGGTGAGGGCACCCCAGATCTGCCCAGCTCCTCCTCTGCCAGTGACACACTAGATCTAGCAGTTTCTGAAAGAGCCCCACCTATGACCGCATAACGTTTTCAGTGGATATCTAGACACAAGCTATAACAAGTGTCCAGTATTCACTCTTCAGGTTGATCATCACCATACCTAATTGGGACCAGGACATTAGCTACAGACCTTTATCTTCCTGTTCTTTAAATTGAAGCATCTACCAAGATACAAGTCATGAGTAAAGGCCAATTTCTCTCAGTGAGCTAGGCATGTAGCTCAGTGGCAGAGCATTCACTCAACATGCTCAAAGTGCCCTTCTTAATCCTCAGTATACTATAGAGAAAGAGAAAAGCAAACAACAACAAATAGCAGCCTCTGGAAAATTCTCAGAAAGTGTTCATGATACTGTAGAGAAACCATTTTGAGAAGGGGTTGAGCTTGTTGCTCTAGAAATTGAAGGCCCCAGCATTTTCTTGTTTTCAGAAGCCTGCAGCAATATAACTGCACTGATCTAGTGGACATCTGTCCTGAGATCCCCTTGTAGATCCAAGAGAGAACAACTGAATAAAACCCTCAGAGTTCTGTCCAATCAGAGTCCAGGCTGTGATGCATGGGAATGAAGACTACTTTCTTTTAAAGACTAAAAACTTAGAGATTAGGATTTGGGGAACAGAAGTCCTGTGATGCCATATGGAAGCTGGGTCTTGGAAAGCCAGAGTCATAGGCAATGTGCTATGCAGAATCCACAATCCTCCCCTTTGACATATGAATAATTGTTACCACAAGTATCCAGACCATGAAAACCCATTAACCTTGCACAGAAGAACAGAGTGACACACAGCTCCCAACTGCTAATCACATGACACAGAGTAGGGGTAGAGGCTGAAAAAAGGAAAATCCAAGGGCATCCCCTTACCACACAATGTGACACTGGGCAAGGGAATAGACTTAATACAGGACATATAATTTGAAGGATTACTTTATAATATTCACTCAAGAAGTCAAATGCAGAGGAGTGCAGGAGATGTGTCTATGTGCTACAGCCCAAAGAATCCAGCTGAAGTAATCTCTGAATTTCAGGGCAGTGTCCCGCATGAGTCCAGCTAAAGGCCTAGAGCCCATCACAATCTCCCCAAGCAATTCCATATCAAGGATAGCACGGGGAAGGCCCAAAGTCCAGGAGTAGAAACCAGAAAGTCTGTGCTAGCAGGGTGAGAGATGTGTACTGCAGCCAGAAAGCCATGCTCATGGTGAAGATCGGAGCTCCTGCAAACAGAAGAGCAGCCATTCCTGGCGACAACTCAGGCTTTTCCTCCAATGAGAATAGCCAAGTTTGTATCAGGAAAACTAGCTGTGGCAAGCTTCTCCGGGAAATCAACACGCAAGCTTTCCCTCCTTTTATGCCCTGGCAATATCCCCATGGCCACCTTGTTCCTGCTATCCCTCTTCCCTTTGCTGTTCACAGGTACACACTACATACTACATACGCTTAATCCTCATGTAGGCTTCCATGCCCTGAGCCATGCTGACTCAGTTTAGAGAGCGGTGCCCACTTAAACGGACCATTGGTGAATCCACAGTACTACAGTCTAGTGAACATTAGCATTCTCCCTCGCTCACCTTCATAAGCAGCTGTTTCCCATTTGCCTTGATTATATCACATGGAGAAGCAGTTTACGGTTAGGTACTCTTAATTCACCATCTTGGATCTTCCTGAGGTTTTTAAAATTATAGCAATTTAATCTCATTATTACTGCTTCACTCAGAAATTTCATGTCCTCATAGCACATCTTAGTAGATTACATATACCCAGAAATTTGGTCATTTCATCTAGGTTTCTAATTTGTTAGCACAGTTTTTTGCAATAATCTCTAAATGATCCTTTACATTTAGGTATATTGGCAGTTATCCCTTTTTCATTCTAAATGAATTTTTGGCATTAACATATTCTGCATATTAATTTGGTTTAGTGTGATATTTCCAAAAATGAATAAACCATTGATCATATCCAATTATACTTCTCCTTCCTCTTTTCACATCTGTCCAAATCTCCAGTGATCACTCTTCAAGTTTTTTGATTTCCATAAATGAAGGAAAATATATATGTCTCTCTGTATGTTTTATGTAATATGCCCTCTAGTTGCTTCAATTTTGCAACAAATGACAAGAGTTCTTCTTAAGGCTATATCACTCAATTGTGTGTGTATGTATACTACATAGTATGTATACATCTATAAACATACATAAACATATATCACATTTTGTCTATTCATGTGTTGATGGACATAAACTGGTATATAACTTACCTATTGTGAACAGTACTGCCAGAAGTATGAATTGCACATACATCACTGGTATGATTGTGGCTTACTGAAAATAAGATCTAGGTATGGGATATTTAGCCCATACTGTAGAGCTATTTTTTTAATTGTTTGAATGTTCTTCATATGTAGTTTATTACTTTCCCACCAAAAATGTAGCAGAAGTTTTCTTCACATCTTTTCCAGTAATTGACTTTCTTTTTAAGATAGCCTTTCCCTGTGCTGACACCTTATAATTTTGATTGCCTTTCTCTATTAAAATATTGGGAAATTTTCATATTTATTGATCATTAATGTTTATTTTCCTTTTATTTTTTTGAGACAGGGTCTTGCTGTGCAGTCCAGGCTGGCTTTGATCTCACTAATGGAGCCCGAGATGGCTGCAAACTTGCCAGGATCCTCCTGCCTCAGCCTCCCAAGTCTTAAGATTGTAGGCATACACCAGCATGCCCAGCTAGTGTTGAGAACTGTCAGTTCAGATCATTTGCTCATTTTTGGTTAGAATGACTTACATTTTTTCTGGTATTAACCTTCTTTCACACAAATAGTTAATACATTCAATCTTCCATTGTAAAGATTCTCTTTATTAGTTTCCTTCGCTGTGCATAAGTTTTAAATGAGTTTGCTTTTATCAATTATTTATTTCCTGATTTTCTTTCTTTCTTTCTTTCTTTCTTTCTTTTTTTTTTTTTTTTTTTTTTGTACTGGGAATCAAACTCAGGACCTTGCACTTGCCAGGCAGGCTCTATAACACTGAGGTATATCCTGGCAATTTCCAGAATGTTATTGGCTATATAGTATCTTAAAAGTTGTACCCTATGTTTTTCTGTAGGAGGTTGTTTATTTCTCTTCCATTTGCCTCTTTTTTCTATTTACTCCCTCCTCTTCCTCTCATCTTGCTCTTCTGAGTAGGATACTTCCAGTGACCTCTTTTCAAGTTTAGATATTCTTTCACTTTAGTCTGGGAGCTTTCAAACTGAATTATTTATTTGACTCATTTGACTTAAGAGCTTCATTTACTTTTTTTCAATATTTCTCTTGGTTGAATTTCTTATATCTGCATTACATTCCTCAGTTGTATTTTAGAGTTTATCTGTATTTTTAAAATCATTCTTTAATAGGCATTTATTCCATTTTTTAAATTTTGCATGTGTTGTTAGACAATATAATCTTTTGGCAGTATCATGTTTTTATTTATCTTTTCTTACACTGAGATTTTTGAGGCAGGTGAATCAGCTATCTACCATAACACACTGTGTTCATAGTAGGTGATTCTCTCCTGAAGGTGTGTCTTAGGATGTCGGTTGGTTAAGTGTGTTGGTTTTTATTTTCCTGCGTATCACATGCATCCCTGTTGCCTCTTTGCCTATCATGAGTGAATTTAGGCACAGTGTATAAAATGTCTGAGTAAGACTGACTGTTGCAGGCTCTGCAAGACTGAGGTCACTCCAGCTGTTCAGGGTTGTGCGGTGTTAGCAGTGGGTTTGGGATTCTCTCTGTATAGCTACTCTCCCATTGTGAATGGTGGTACCTATCAGTTGATGAGTTTCTCTGAGATACTGGGGATAGTAGCTCTTCCTTAACAGTGGCCTCCGATACTGGCAGCTCCAACAGTGGTGAGAGGCCTTGAAAGAACTGTCCCTCAATCTCATAGCAGTGCCGCTCAACTACTGTGCAGGGAGAGGCAGTGGTAGGAACCACACCACCTTCTCGTGTCACTCCCACATAGTCCTGATGCCAGTGGCTGTGTTTCTCTCTGCTGCTGTTAGTGTCTACCTGAGAACAGCATTCTGAGCCCCAGCCAGGCACACGCAGGAATGGTGTAGTGGCCAGGACTGTTCTCCCCAACTGTGTCAGCTATGCTGCCCACCTGGGAATAGGAAAAAAAAAAAAAAAAAAAAAAGCTAAACATCCTCTCCAGGCCTTCTCCAGTGTTCCCTGAGGCAGGGCGATAGTCAGAGCAACATGTTGTACTGTCCAAGGTTATCTCAGTATGCCCATCTGTGCATAGCAACAATAGAATCATGGTTTTCCTTGCCCATGCTGGCAGTAGTATGTACCTGTGTACCGCAAAGGGAAGAGGGGCAGCAGGAACAAGGTGGCCACCTGCTTTCCGTCCCAGTGCCGATTTAAACCTGTATGTCATTGGTCTCAGTCTCCTGGTTGTCACAACTCCCATCCTGTATGGTGCAGGGCACCCAGCTCGTTGAGTCGGAATCACTTTGTTGGGCCACATAATGTGTGCCTGGCAGCTACCCACAGAGGCAATGCGTTAAAATGTCTGTAAGGTCCCAGTGAGGGAACATAAAGGTGTTTCTCATTTCACGAGCCATCCAAATTCAGACTACAGCTCTCTACTTTAAGAAGGCTCCTGACCGTAGCATCCTGGATATTTCTGAGGGATATCAGATGATTCTTTTCCAAGGTAAGGCTACTGCAGATTTCAGGTGAACTGTTTCCACAGACTGTCAGCATGTGGGGACGGTGAAATTCTGATAGGTAGGGGGCACAGCACCTGTACTGATGGAGTTTGGCTGGACTCCTACCCCCCTAGGGAGAGTCCTTGGTTTTAGATGCTGCCTCTTATGCTGTCTTCCTTCATCTCTGAATCTTGCCAAGGTTTCCGTCTCTCTTGCTGATTTCCAGGGTTCCCCCAAAACATATTATCTCACAAGGCCAGGCATGTAGCTGCTACTTTAGCTCTCCTAGGGAGGAAGAGGCAAGTGCTGGGCACCTCTAGTCAGTCATATGCAGTCTTTTGAGGTGCCTGTCTGTTACTCATTCACAAACTTTCTCGTTTCCCTGGTTTTCCCCCTTTTATTTTAAAATTTATACTATTAATTCAGCCAGTACTTAGTATAGAATGAGCTAGGAATCTTAAATTTTCATATCGTGGACAGTTGTACTGGTACTTTTTAAAAATAAAGCAATGTTCTCACATACAAGTTATCTCTTATTATACAGTAAGGTCTCATAATATTCAGAAGTATATCTAATCTTTTTATTTTGTTCCTCTCCTCTATTTACCTATCTGTTGCTGATACTGTCCTGCTTTAGTTTTGGGGAAATTTTTTATATTTGATAAGTTGGTTATTTTTTGTTAGTATTGTGTATTGTTCCATATAAACTTTGACACTGACTCAAAAAACAAAAAAGATGCGAGTGAACATGCACTATTAATACTGTATAGTGCTTGATATTTATATTAATATCCCCACTCAAGAAAAGGCTTAATTTATTCAGAATTTGCTTGGTATCTTTCGACAGGATTTTATAATTTCCTTCTGGCTTACATCTTTCATGTTCAATTATCTCCTAAGCATTTTTCCTTAGCTGTTATAAACTTTCCCTCACTTGTATTACTAACTCATTTTTGCAAGTACAGCCTCCATACATACTTTGCAATAATTTATTTCTGCTCACCTAGTCTCACCTTCTGACTCGAGGCAAGCCAGTTTTCACCTTGGATCTTCCAAGGCTACCTTCCACTGCTTTGCCTTCATCTTCTTGCTCTTTGAGTGATTCCTTTAGAATTTAAATGCCACTTGCTCAGTATCCTCCTTTTTCACAGTACTCATCATAAACTTAACACTTCTGTTTTTATCGTCAGGGTTTAAATATGAAAAGTCCCCTAAAAACATGTATTCAAAGACTGATCTGTAACGCAGCCATGTTCAGAGATGCAGCTTAAGTGATCAGGACTTGAGCGTGGACCTCATCAATGAATGAACCACCTATGAGCTGACTGTCCAATGGACTGTTAAGAGGGTAGGGGAAACAGTTCCCTGGGGATATGCCTTTGAGGGGAATCTTCTCTTTGGCCTCTTCTATCTCTCCCTGCTTTCTGGCTGCCACAAGTGAGTATTTTTTCCCTGCCATGTGTTTCAGTTTCTGCCTTGAAGCCACCTGATACGAAGCCCTTTGGAACCATTAGCGCCACAGTAAGCTTTTCCCCCTTTAAATTGTGTTGGATATTTTATCCCAGCAACAAAAAGATGATGTGTATATCCTCATTTTACATGTGAGAAAGTAAGGACTGACTGCAGAAATCAAGTAATTTACCTAAAGTATTATACTTCTAAAAGGGAAGTACTGCAGTATCTGATGCCCTCACAGCCTCATGCACTCAGAGTGACGCTTTTGGAAGGTGACTGGAGTATGGGACATTGCAGCTGACTTGCTGTTAGATGGAGCTTGTTGGAAAGAGGCAGATCACCCTGGGTGGGACCTGGGAGGTTGCTCTACCTCCCCATCCCCTCCCTTGATCTCTGCTTCCCAGTTCTTTTGTGCCATGCCCCTGCACCATGGAGCCACTGGACCATGGACTGAAACCTCTACAAATTAAGAGCCAAAATAATATTTTGGATAGTTTGTTGTAGCAATACAGAACTATGATAGGATTGAAAAATGGTCTCTCAGGCATTGTAACACTCACAGTGAGAACTATTAAAAAGCCCCTGGTTACAAATCCTAACTCTAAAGTTTCCTTTTACAGTATTCAACATTTAAAATTAGATAGATATACAAATGAATAATGGAATTGATGACACATAAGAAGACTAGAAAGATAAACCTCTCAATTGAAAATGAATCATACAACTTTCATATCTTTCTCTGAAATCACCAAACTTTTACTTGAAATTCTTATTATGTAATTAAAAAGTGTAAGGACATGAATTTTTTTAAATAATTCAAGGGTCTTATTGCAACCTGTCATGCCATTATTTTGATTTTTAAAAGTATATGACTTACAGTACCTATGGCTGCACTAATTAGTATTTATAAACATATACTCCTGGAACTGACTTTTCCAGTACAGATATTTTTGAAGCGCATTTTATAACTAGGTCCAAATACGGTGTTATAGCTAAAATTTACTATTATTTTTCAATTATGCATACACATAATTAGTTGAAAGTACCTTAATGCAAGACACAGATTCTAAGATTAGTCATTGTTTTCCAGCATCTACTGGTCCCACAAGTGGATATGTAAGGTATATATTCACCAGTCAAGCAGGTTTTAGCCTCAACATTTACAGGCCTAGTAGCCTATGTTAAAAAGAAAATTCAATAAACTGTAAGATTATTAGTGCATTAGTCAGAGGAATTTAATCCATTGCCTAAATTTTAGATTCTAAAGGTACAAGACAGAAAAATGAATATTGTGTTTCTAATTTTAGAAAACACTTCTCAGGCAAAGACAGAAGACAGTGTGGAGTGACACACAGGGATGAGCCGTGGTCTGGCAGAGCTCCCCCGACTCCCCGCCCTCACTGCGATTCAGTTGCCCTTGGCTGTCTCAGGTTGGAGGCTTCTCCAAATGTAGGGCAGTTAAGGAAATGTGTAAAACATATTTCTGACACCTCTCCTATGAAATAGAGGAACAATGAGGATGCTGAGAGGGACTTGGGACACACAAATTTTACGGTAGTAATTTTTTATTTTTATACATTTATATTAGGATATGGTACAATTTTCAAAGCTAATAACAAAATATTGGTGTATTTAAAGCATAACAAAATAAAATATTTCACAAACCTCCATATTACAGTACTATTAAAATTATGCATCTGTGGGATATAAACAATACATTCATTTTAAACAGTTAATGTGAATTAACATTTTGGTTAAAATAAATATGGTAAATGTCAACAGCAACAACTGAATACATGGATATGAGAGAAGTGTTTTATAATAGATACTATGTAGAAAGAGCGTATTCATAAATCAACTGTAAAATTTTACTAAATTTACAATTACTGCACATTGTTGAGCACTTAATTTACACAGGGATACCCTTCATTAACTGATCCTAAACCTCAACATACAAAACAAAGTTACTCCACATTTTTCTAGGGTAACTGGTACTTAGAAAGGTTTAGAATCAGGTATATCATTCATTTTACTGCTTCAATCAACTGAAACATTTTAATATGAAAACATTAATTATAAGCAGAAATGTAAAGAAAGCATTTCATAGGTGATTACAAGGATTAGAACCTCTTGCCGGGCGTGGTGGAACACAACTGTAATCCCAGCCCTGGGGAGGCTGAGGCAGAAGGATCACTGTGAGTTGAGGCCAGGTTGGGCTATACAATGAACACAAAGTGGGCCAGAATTAAACAGTGAGACCCTGTGTCAAAAAAAAATTGGAACCTCTAATCTCCATAATTCTTTGCAGTGATCTTTGGATTTACAAAGTGGTTTTTCAGGAAAATTATGATCAAATGTATTATAAAAAGACACAGTATCTGAAACAAAAATATTTCCCTGCATGGAAAATAGTAACGGATTTCACTGATCACTAAATTCTTCCTCCTTGTTTTTTTTTTTTTAAGTAAATAAAACAATCTTAAAAGTCACTGTGATGAAGTTAAATTTATGAATTTTAGGTCCATGTACTCCTAAAGAGTATAGAAAAAGCAAAGTATCTGTTTTATCTACAGGGAATTTCACTGCAGTCAATTTATATCACATTAAAATGTACACGGCACTAATGATTAATAGAAAAAATTCTACTTATACTTTTTGGGAAAAATCTATTGACACAGTGTAAATGTTATGAGTCACTAGAATCTGGGAAATACAATGCATTAAGCCCTTATACAAATGACTGACCAGCTTTTTCTTTGCTTATTCCAAGATAAAATTATCCTCAGACATCATATACAACTATTACACTTTTAAAATAGAAGATTTTGTAGTTTTGCCCTTTATGTTTCGAAAATTTACAACTTACCTGAAATATTCAAACAATCTAAGAAAAACACTATGTGGAAAAAAAAAAAAAAAAAAACTAGTTACATTGGCTAACCTTTAGTAGGAACTCTCTGATAATGAGGTTTTCCTGTTGGTGGGATAACCCATCTCAAGGTTTTATAGTGGCATCCAGAGCCCTTTAACTGTGACTGTCACGTAGATTTTTGGCTTCACAATTCTATGGGAAATTAGTTGCTACTAATATAAAGGCATCTGAGGGAAATGTGTCTCCGCATCTCCACAACAGCATTTGCTAACCTCTACCCATTTCCTAAAACTAAATTAAGCATTACAATCTTGCAACTTCATGCACAAATACAGTACTTTCCTCAAAAACTTCTCAACAGAAATGATAATGTCAACAGTTCTGGCTACAGCAATGGCCAGTTTTCATTCTCCTAAACATATTCTAAACCTTATAACCTTGAGTGAATTGAGACTATATCAACATTCACAGGTACAGTATAACACACATTCTTTCTTCCTCTCTTAATGAGATACGCATGCATACAGGATGGCCCAAATTTTAAAAAGTTAAAAAAATGTTTTCAATTCAAGAAAGTGTTGTATTTTAAAAGAAAAATATTTCCAGAAAATTGGAAACATTAATGGGAAAAATGCACACACGATATAAATAAGAAAGTAACTTGAAGAATATAAAAAATTTCTGAGGGAACCAATCAAAACTTTAATAAAATCTTCAATAAAAACATGTTTACATTATAGTGTACAATTATGAGTTAAAATACATTTAGTTTTATAAAGAAACAAATATAGTACTGCCAGATTATTCAAAGAATATTTTTCAAATGTACAGACAATAAAAACACAAAAACCTTGAGCAATGTGCAACGTTAAAATCCTATCACGCCAGCCAAAGAAATCCTTTACCACTTTTTAAATGGATTCATTTATACCATTTTAATGTAAATAGAATATCAAAGCTATTAAAATACTTTTCAGTGTTTGACTCACATTTTGCCCCAATCTTTTCACATTTGATAGTTACACTTTGAATGTATAAGCTAAGAATTTAAATCTTTGCCAACTAGTTTATGCTTACATTTCTTATAAGAGTTATATCTGAAAGCTATAATGCTAATTAAGATATACACTTCAAACTAAATGTCCATAAATGATTACAAAAAGCAAACAAGTCAAATACTCAGATCTGTAAGTTTTCAGAATGTTTAAATTATTCCCAAAGATGTATCTTCAAGGTAGAAAGTATAAAATATCATATACAATTATGAAAACACCTAGTTTCCTAAACTTATGACAATTAGAATTAAGAAAACTATATTTCCTGTGTGGTGGATATGCACATATTTCCCTAGGCTTTGCATCCACCTTGATGTGTACAGGATGCAACTTCATTATTTGGCACTGACACTGTAAAGCACAATTAATCACTGGAAAATGTACTACAAACACGTATTAATAAAAAAAATTAACTCCCAATCTAAAAACCTTTGGTGATTACTCTCCTGAACCACTTTCTTTGCTAACATGCCGCCTGGTTATCCTGAAGCCATTTTGGATTTGCAAGAAGGTCAATTAGAATGGTACAAAATGAAGCTTATTATGAAAACTGGTTAAGGATTCAAACAACATTAGCTCTGAAATATTAATCTTGAACACCCAGACAAGAACAGGGAGGTATGATCTGCAAAAAATACTTTAAATTATTTTGGTTACCATGCTCTTCATGATTTAGCTGCTTGCAGTGCATGCATGCATCCTTTTTGCTACATCATAAACATAGGTGATGTCCGGTCGCTTCTCTGGATCTGGATTGATGCACATATTAACTAACTGTCGCAGCTGGAAAGAAAGGAAAACAATGTAGCATACTTAATCCAACTTTTTCAGTTATTTTAAAAGAAATTCTAAGTAGCTATATATTACCAAAATATTTTCGAACTCATTTTCCTCTTAATGTATTTACCACTAGGAGAGGCTTTAAAAAGGACTCAAGTGAAATTTAATCAGAAGATATCAATCCGTAAGGACAAGATTTTAAATTACAAAGACTCTAAGTTAACTGTAGATATGCATATATGTAATCTAGAACTTATTACACCAGGTTTGTTTGTAAATTAACCCGAAGTATAAATAGCAAAAGAACAGATACTAGAAAACAGAAAGACAGAACTTTTGCAAAAGAGAGGCAAATCATGAGATGGGAGAGGAATAAAAAGTATCAAGATGTCTTATGTACATGTACCAACTCCTTGCAATGAATGCAATCATCACATACTGCAAATATGTACTTATAGGATATTAAAATTTTTCTCAATAGGGTAGATGTCAATCATATACATTTATCATGAACCATTATATAAAAATATTTTGTATTTTATATGAGAAACCATTCTTCTAAACTAAGAATAATAAATTTTGAGCTAGATTGATAATTGTATTATTCCAATTTTCAACTGTGTGGGATAACATTTATATATCCCAATCTTTTAGAAAAAAGGACTCAAGTTTCTAGCACTAAAAGACAATCAGAATAAATCAAGAAAATATCTTCCCTTATGAGCCTGATCAAACAGGTAATATAGTTTTCTTTTCAATTTAAATGTTTTCATAATTGTAGGTGATCTTTTATACTCAAATCCTTCTGCCTTGAAGATGTATCTTTAGGAATTATTTACACATTCCAAAAACTTGCAATCTGCATTGTTACTAGAGTTTCTTCACAGTCCTCAACTTCTACATACTTTTCAAGTAAAGAAAAGCTTCTATGAAAAAGGCGATGTCTGGCAAAGATGCTATTCTGGAAAGTGTGTGTTAGGGAGGCTGCCAGATGAGGGGCAGGGTTGGAGAAGGACAGTGAAGTGGAAACCAGTCTTACTGAAAGAACTGTGTACTCTCACGCTCTCAGGTAAATCACTGGGGGTTTATTTCCTCACCCATTATAAAGTGAGGTGATCAGTAAGAGTATCCCGAGCTCTAGTTCCTGAAGTTGTATAGTTCTAGAAAAAAAATTTAATGATACAATTTTAGCTACCCATGGAAGTTTACCCATGTTTGATGGTAATTAACACTATACCCACATTGAGCAGGGCGGGCCTGAAGATATCAATTTATATTCCATTCAAAAGTGCAGAGAATAGCATTAAAAAAACTTTTAAGTAGTATGGTAATACACTGAGCATTTTATTATAGCGACCTAAGAAATTTAAATTGTATTTTATCAAAAGCCAATGTATCCAGTTGTGAACAATTGAGAAAACTGTATGAAAGTGCTTATATAATGATACTTACATTTAAAAGTATATGTTCTAAATTATCAAGCTATCAGGCATTTTGTTTAGATAGAAAAATGATAAAGGAAGCAGAAAGGATGGCAGGAAAAGATGATCCAGAAATCATATTTAACAAAACTACAAGTAGTAGATGCAACAAATTTTGTGCACTGCTTTTTTACTGCCACATTCTTCAAACTAGTTTATAAACTTCACTTTTCTTGTACAGTATTTTAGAATAGGGTAGAATTTCTAACCTAGTGACAAGAAAAGACTAGTCCCATGTTCTCCTGCTATGAGGAAAAGCCACTTCTGATTAGAGAAAGAATGATCCAAGTTTAGCTGAAGATGACAGTGACTCTGTAGCTCTCCAAAATAAAAGAAGGAAAACTAGTAATGAAAAGGAGAAAAAGAGTAAGGGAAACAGACAAGAAGTGGCTCTCAACCACTCCTTAGGAATGCCCATTACAAGGGACATCAGGAACTCTCAGAGCTAGCGCAAAGCAGTGTTTGTTTTTTTCTTCCTATTAAAATTCAATCTCCACCAATTATGGTTTATTTTGCCACAAAGTTTTCAGTTCCAGAGGAATTATGCACAGATCTATCACTGCATAAAAATCATATATATAAAATATAGACCATATTTATCAATCTATTAATGTAATTTTTAAAAAACTATGTCATATAATACATATAATTTGTGAAGAAAATCCTAGAAAATTAAATTTCTACCTTCACTGTAGCTCTTCTTCATTTGCCACAAAAATAAACATAGTAGATTATCTTCTCTGAATGCTGTAATACTTCTAGATTTTACCAGGTATCACTTCAGCATGTGTATAAAATTGCTGTTAGCATTACTAATGGATTCCTACATGAGTTATTTCTATTATAAGTTAGGACAAAGCTTTGTCCTCAGGTCATTTCCTACATAAATAATCTGCCACTCAAACATAAGAAACATTCCATTTATATGATTTCATTTATTCAATTTCATAACAACTCTATAGGTTGAGCACTATACAACAATATAGTCTTATAAAGTCGTACTCCTAAGGTTACAAAGGCATTAAGAGATGGGGCATGGAATGGAAACTGAAGCAGTCTAGTTTCAGAGCATACGCTTGTAATACCACGTCACACTGGCAGAAGAAAATTCTAACTCAGTCCATAGGCTCCCCTAAGGCCACTTCTGCAAAAAGATGGGGTGACTTCCCATACAGTCAAGGGCAAACTGTTGGGTTGTATGACTTTTCACAAGACTGTCAGCTCTAACACCCATTACTCCGGTACCTAAAATTAACTTATCTATCTTCATATTTCACAGGCCAATTTGGACCACAGAGAAACCACCAAATTTTGTCTAGAGTGCAAAATTCATGAAGAAATATAGCAGCCTACTTTATCCAAGACACATACTCTTAATGACAAATACATTCTGATTAGTATTGAAATAAGTGCCAATATAATGTTATCTCTAATTTAACTCATTCAAGAAAGTGGCAGTAACTCACTCCAAACACAATGTACTTGAATTTCAACTTGGAACAATTTCCCTATTCTGGATTATAAACTTACACAAAGATGCTGGGGCTTAGCTAAGTGGCAGGATGCTTGCCTACCATTCAGGAGACCCTGGTAATCCACCCACTGTATCCCAAAAATAACCAAACCAACTTATACAGTAACCTCACAAATATAAAAAAAGACTATGTCATATACACATTAAAAAATTAAAATGTGATTTGAGACTTCCTTCAATGTTAGTCTTACATCTTTTTAAAATTTCCTATAGACCTCAATGAAAATACTTCATTTTAAAATGACTTATACCTTCCTAATGTTTTGGAGTTACTTTACAAATCTTTAACAGTTATCCAATACTTTGCAATGATTGCAAGTATCATTATTAACCATATTCAAGGAAAATGTGTCAAGATAATGAAGAAATCCACTTATATTCCTTTATGTCAGATTTGAATTTCTAATATTAGGTCCTGATTTACTAAAAAGAATCTTCTGCACTTGAGAGAAACAGTTCTCTATTTATTACTTTGAATTGTTCTGGTCATGGAATTATTCCTACATGTTAAAGTTAATAAAAATGAGCAAAAATTTCATGAGTAAAATCATCCTAAAGTATTTGTTAACTTTTTGCTTATTAGTAAAACATGTATGTTTGTTGCTTTTAAAAAAACTTTTATAGGGCTGGGGCATAGCTCAGTGGCATAAGCGCCTGCCTGGCAAGCGTGAGGTTATGAGTTCTATCCTGGGTACTAAAAAGCAAAAAAGCAAAAACTTTTATATAAGGGCATGTCAAAAATAAGATGAAAGTAAATTTGAATATGCAAAAGCCTTTATAAAATCAAAGAGAACTTCAGTGAAATTTAAAAAGCAAAACAGAAAACCTTAAATGAATAAAAACATATAAAGTAAAAATACCATGAATTCTCAGTAATGTCTAAAGGATCATCAAGTCGTAAGTCATGCAAAAAGTAATGTTTTCAGCATAACAGATAAAATATTAGTATATTTTGATCTGTATGTTTCCAAAGAAGTATCACAGCAAACAGGTTGAAATAAAAAATATTAAAAAGAGAGTGGTCACAGTCATAGATGGCAGGGTGATAACCTAGTTACAGATCACTGTACAAGTAATAACACTATGGCTCTCTGTGCATTATAGCTCTAGGTCACTAACACAACTCTCAATAGAATAATAAAGACTACTGCTATTGATACTGTTTCTTTCTCACCCCATCTTAATTCCTCTGAGACCAATTATGCAACTTCTCAGATATACCCAATTTTTATCTACCCCAGGACACATTAGCACCCCATTGTGTGTCTAATACATTACACTAAATTTTGGAGCATTCATTATTTATACAAAAGGATTAGGTGTATCAAACTGGTATACCAAAGTGTCAGCAATGATTAACTTTGGGATAGAGAAAAAGGGAAAAAGAAAGTCATTCTATACAGCTACAAGGTAATGCAATGTCTATATTTCATAACTAAAGATCATTTAGTGTCTTTAAAACTAAAGAACATTACACAGTTTTATAGGATCCCATAGGATATGTGAAATATAAGCCACCATCTTGGATTCATGTCTTCAAGGAGCAAGTCTCCAGCATTGCTTCAGAAGCTCAGGTGAACAAAAGGCTTGCTTCTCTCTCTCTATATATATATATTTTTTTTTAAATAAAAATGGAACATTAGAGCTTAAATATCTAATTTTACATGGCAATTTTTCATTAAGTAGCCAACTGATATAAATGATGAGAATATCAAACTTACTAAAACTTTTAGGAAGGAAAATCAAATGTTAACCATAGTGTTTAACATTCAATGCAATTTTTAATAATGGCACAATTACATATCTCCATTTTAAACTAAAATATTTATATGGGCATTTGAATAATTATAGGAATTTCAGAATACTTATACAGAATTAACTTCAAGCATTGTGTCATATAATATGTCCTTCATTTAAATATTCTTGGAACCATATATCAGGAAGAATTTTCCAACATTTAAAGTAACATTTACTAATTTCCAGTACAAATTCTAAGAAATTCATGTAATTCTATTAAACTTTCAGAATCTAGCAAGTAAAAAATAAAAACATAAAAATGTTTAGGTTGCTCAAATTTTAAAAAAGTGAACATTTTAACTTCAAAAAGATGCAAAAAGACCCACTTTTCATCTTTTTTCTTATTTATATAAAGTGATTCTTTTATGAAACAAAACAAAGGTCCTATTTTTGGCACTGATTCAACTTTCTTAAAAATCTTTAAACATTTTCTGAATTTTCTTTTTAAATGTTAAAAACTAGTTATAATTTTTAAACCTTTTGCTGTTTTTCTTTCCTTAATGATAAACTGACACATAACAGTTTTTGTTCACCATGTTATAAACCAATCCATCTGATATCTTAATGTATGCAGTAAATTTACATAAAGAGTAAATGTACATAATCTAATATGCAAAAATAATGCCCACCTTACAATTTCCTTATCCCTTCCTTTTAATACTACAATGCCCTGAGTTACTACTAGTCAGAAGAGTGCTCTGAGTTAAATGCCTAATGGTGCCTTCTATGGGGGTAGATTCCAAATAAACATGGCAAGGGAAAGGGTCAGGAGCAAGAGGAGAAATACACAACCTGAAAATCTACAGCAATCCTGACAAGCTCAGTCATCCGCACATGAGTAAATTACTCTGGCTATGTGGCTCTGTAGTGAAGTAGGGGTAGGCCATGAAGTGGAAGCTCCTGCAGTCTAGCACAGGGAAGCCCCCTGCAGTCTCAACACCATCAGGATTTCCACTGCTCGTATGTAACACGAGAATAAGGCCACTGTCCTTACCAAAAAGCTGTTATACAGATTAAAGAAAATGGTGATTTTGAAAGTTGAAAACATTCTTCATTTTACCAAAGCCACATAAACACAACTGAAATTAGTTTAATTGAAATTCAAAATTTATTATAATTATTCATATATAACCGACCACAGGATAAAACTACTTTTTAATGACTGTATTAAATAAATAATTGTATTAAATCATGGTATTTTAAATAATCTGGAAAATCAAGACTTTTAATCTCAAGAACAATAAAAAATACTGCTATTTCTTACACATTTGAGTGAAGGAGCAGGGAAAGTGCTATTAGCCTCCTCTGCTAAACTATTCCTGGTTATTCCTGGAAAGGCCAGGAGAGAAAGAAAAACTGTATTCTCCCACTTTCCCTTTCTCTAAGGGGGAAAAAAAGAGAAGGGACTGTTGAAGTAGAAAAAAGAAAGCAAAAATAAAAAAAGGTTATAGCAAAGTAGGTAATAAGTTTGCTTATTTCATTAATTTTTTATTCTCTGGGGTGATCTTTCAGGTTGATACTTTATAATTTTTAGATCTGAGACATAGTCCCAATAATTACATTTAGCATAACAAATATTTTCTATCTGTGGGTTGGAGGTCTAAAACTACAAACTGGATGGATATTTAAAGTAAAAAATATAAAAACTGATCACAAATTAATTACTGATTTCTAAATCTTATTTTGGTTTGGACATGGTATATGAAATTGTGTATTTTTTGTTTAAAGTTGTAATGAAATCGAAAAGCAACACTGAGGTCCAATTCTACTCAATTGTTGCTATGTCTTTTCTATTTAAATTTAATTTTTGATAACAAATTTTCTGTATGATATTAATGCTCAGATTTGTAAGAATCAGTTAAAATTAACTCTTTTTATCATTTTCTAATTAGCACACATTCACTATTTCTTATACTAAAATCTGAGATGATGCACTGAAAAAAACTCACAATTTTGATGACCATTCTATTCCAATGTCTCTCAAAGTAACTGAAAACTGAAACTGAAGGAAAATCTTTTGTATTTCCCACTAAATGGCCACTGAGCATTTTGGAGATGAAGGTGCTTATGTAAAAGAATGAAAAAAAACACTGAGGGACTAGTATCAATGAAAACAAATCATATTTTCTAGTCTATCTTTTGAGAAGTTCTTTGATTTACAAAGACAGTTCTTTACAGAAATTTCTCTTATTTGCTGTCATTGGTTGGGTTGTAATTCTGTTTTTAAATTTCTCAATCAATCAATCAATCAATCAATCACCAAACTTTAAAAAGCTGTCAGATCACAGAGATCCGGATAAAAAGCAGTTACTGCTTCGGGGAACAAAAGTTTGACAGTATCATGAGGGAAACGTATGAAAACAAGCAGCTACCATTTTTGACCAAGTAGAAGAGGGGAAAGAAGTGAGCAGGAAAAACTATGCAAGAAATGGCAACAAATAATTACAATAAATTTGCCTGAAACAGAACAGGGTAATAAGTAGTTCAGAAAGGGGAAACAACATCTCTGAAAACATGAAAATACAGAAAATTTCTTGCAGAGGTTGTGAAAGAAGCATAGTGCCTCACAAGACCTGAGAGAGCAGCTTAGGTCAGGCCATGAGCAGCCATTTGAATCATATCTTCTTACATACAGAAAATGCTCAATAAGTATTTGTTTTACTACCACCATCATCACTTGTAAACTAGGAGTTATCTAAGAGAAGGCATCTTTTTTCAACACAAGATTTTTGTTAAGTACTTTCCCCACTACATGGATGAGACCATTATTGACAAAAACACTAAGGAACACTAAATAAAATTATCATAAGCAAGACTATCTCAGAAACCACAAAATAACTCCTAATATCATTCATGTGTAGCTAAAATTTCAATCTAGAACCCTAGTTATGTGTGTAATACCATAATTCAAAAGGAAACATTTGATGGATACACTTTTCTAAAAAAATACTACTTTTCAGCTTTGATTCTTAGAATGCTTAATGATACCTATGTTTTATACTGTAACAGGAAATTTAAAAACTGCAGCCTTTTAAACTGAGTTCTTCTATATGCAATGATTATATCTAGAAATAAATCTTGCAGAGTTCCTTAAAATTCCTAACAATTGAGGCTGGTTGGCAAGTGTAGCTGGCAGTCTCACAGAATGTTCCCTTCAAGTCTTTTTTGGAAAGTAGCCTTAAAAATGTAGCAGCAGCTAGATAAATTTGGAAGTTCTCAGATATACATCTGATAAACTAATTTGCTTAAATTTTATTTTTTGGGCCTATTTTACTTATAAAATTACACTTAATAAGTAGGGTTTTAAAAGTTCACTATTGAAAAACTTTGTGTTTGATTTTTTATCAGTCCCTATATTTTGCTACACTAACAAAGAGTAATTTGGATTTTTAAAATATCTGTAATGGCTACTTGACAATGAAATATTTAAGGTTATTATTATGGCAGCACCAAAACGATTAGGCTTTATTTGACTGTAAATTCTGAATAATAATTTTACAAACAAATTGATTCCTACTTAAAGAGAGAAAATATTTATTAGCACATCTGCATTTCAAAACTCTTGAGACATTCCTACATAACTCATCAGATTAATGTAAGATTTTTATATAGGCTGCATAATTTTCATATTCATTTCTTTAGTAAGAATTATTTTCCATACTTAGATATTACAGCTTACTATTTCATTAGGACATGACAGATTTTACCAATATGAGGAATTGTCCTGTTTTTTGGCAAGTACATCACACAACATGTTTTGCTTTATAGCTCGTCTCAAAACTGGTAACTATACACAGTGAAGTAAAAAGTGGAATCTTATTTTCCTCTCCCAACTCGAAGACCTATCTGGGCCCGACTTTGATATTTGCCCCTTGGCTGAGAATCCACATATCCAACTTCACACTTAGCTGCAGTGAAGTAGCCCTGCAGGCAGGCCGACTTCAACGAACCACTAGTGGTATCATCATTAAAATCCTGCTGAAGGTCACCATGGTAACCGCCTGCTGAGGCTTCACTGCTGCACTCGGCATCTCCTAATCAGCTACCATGTGAAATGCAAATTTAGACAGTCTGAAAATTAGTCAAGAAGAATAGAGGATGAGGATGCAGATATGTGAAATATTCATGTGCTTCATGGAAAAAAGAAGACAGCATGAATGACACAACAAAGAAAGGCCCCTGACATTCTTGCTATCATTTTGCATTATTGTTCACACCCTACTGTATTTCTAGGCCTACAGTTCTGAAGTTGGTTTTGCGAAATGCCATATTTATATTCTATACCCAAAATAGTAATTAAAAATGGCTAACATAAGAGCATTAACATCAAATAAAGATAATACTTCTAAATTATCACAGCCTTTTAAGAGCTTATTCTAATTATATGATATAAATGCTGTGAAGCAAAAAACTAGGTATCGATGATCATTAGCATCAAAATTATTAGAAGAAAATGTACTTATTTCATTCTAGGAACACAAATGTTTTACAGGTAGTAAAACATTCTTTAGAGAGATTATTTAAATTATATGGATTCAAGTTTCCTTATATAATACTAAGATTGGTTGTTCATTCCATAATAGAAAGACTGACATGATTATCTAATAAGTGAACATTCTAATTGTTTTATACTTTTCTTTTGCTCCTTTCCATTTTCCTGGGGCAAAAAATCAGTTGCTCATGAGGTGAGATGCAAGACAGTGCTCTCTCTGGGTAGGTCCCCAATGACCAGTCAAAGAAAAAGCCTATGTGAACACATATTTTGTGACCTTAGAAACTGCTACTCTACATGCTTCCTCTTTTAATACTGGAAAAATCATAATGTATTACGCCAAAAAGGAGATACATTGTTCAGTGAATGTTGGATGGAGCCAAAACAATTCATTTTAATGAATTATGAAGGCAGGAAAGGATTCAGATCTTGAGGTAATGTCTCTAAAAATTTTGAACCCTATCCAGTACACTTTTCTACAATGATAACCTAAAAACACTTCCCCAAAAGAATATGACTGTGTAGCAGTGAGATGGGAATAGGACAGCTATTGTCAAAGGAGAAAAAGTAAAGCTTGAAAAACACAATTCAGAGATATACAGCTAAGAGATATGTATTTCAATTTTTGGAAAACATGGATGGGGGAAACTGTACCAAAACAGAAATTTGTTTGTAGATCTGAGACAGTGAGAATAAGGAGTTAACCCATTAAGAGGCCACCAGATATGTTAACTATAGCCTGGGTTTTCTTTTGCTTTAATTTTCTTCTCTGTGTTCATCCAATAGAAAGTCAGCTACTATTCTTATCATACCTAGGAAGTGGTCAATCTTATACCACACACAGTGTTGTATTTACTATACATCACGAACTGCAGTCAACTCTTTAAATAGCAAATCTCAGGATAACAAAAAAACAGGATAAAAAAGGTGAATTCTCCTCCTACGCTACTCATTTGTATTTTTGGATAAAGTAAAATTCCTTATTAAAACAGGCAAAGACATGGACTGAAAATTACTTACTTCCTCTGAATAGTGATCTGAAGGAAGAGGTGGATAGTCACACTGTTCTATCTTCTTACACAGTGAGTATAAATTCATTTTGTCACCATAGAAAGGACTCTGTAATGCAGCCATCTGTAAAACGTTTCAATGAAACTGATAAAGTTACATAGTAGTGAGTTTATCAAATATATTACACTAGGTAGAAAATAATTTTAAAGACTTTAAATATACGAGCATTTTAATTTTTATGAATATTCCTTTCTAAAGTACAAAAATTTAACCTATCTTTGTTTTCTATAACATTTAAAATTCCTGAAAATAATTTTTCTGCATATACGTACAATACAAATAGTACTACTAAACAACATAGGGTAACTTAAAACTTTTTAAAAATAATACCATTAAAATAATGAGTGTATCCATGGCAAAATGGACATTATACAATATAGCTCAAGCATGTAATTGTCAAAATATGACAAAATAAAAACTATTAAAACTTATCTGCATTATAATATAATGGTATTTAAGGGAACAGAATACACACTATTTTATCTTGCATAAGATAGCCCATGGGAAAAGTTATTTTGAAGAAAAAAAGTCTTAATTTGAGTATTGTAACTGATCTCTAAACAGTTTACATAAATTAGAACCTATGTTCATTTGATAATGTCTCAAAAACACTAACAGTGTTCAAAAACTCTACATATCAAACTCTACAATTCAAGGCATCCAAAGGAGATTTTTATGCAGAAAAACATAACTCAGAGGATGAGCAACTTTAAAAAAAAAATACTATTGAATTTAAATTTATTTTAAGACAAGGTTCTAACTTGACATTTAAAGTACAAGCAAGTACTAAGGTAAGCAGGGTTACAAACTAAAATTCAATTTAAAATGTTCTCATCCTGTTCAAAACCTTCTAAATCTTTGAACCGCAGCAGCAAGAATACAACATGGAGTGCCAGGCTGCCCCAAAGCCAGTCACCCTTTTCTACATGTGCTAATAAGTTTGATTTTGGAAGGACAATGTGTACATCCCCAGACAGGCAGAGCGTGTGTGAAACACGCTGGTCCATGCTGTGCTACTCAGCGAGCGTCAGTGGGGACAGGACAAGCTGGAAATGGCTCTCATCTGTCTTCTGGGCTCCAGACAGGGCTTTAACTCCTTCAGAGCCTTCACCAGCAGGAGATCACGTTGGAAATCAGGCCTGGAAAGCAGCTCAACAGATTTTTATCTTGCCTGTATTTTATATAAAACCTCAACCTGTACAGAACTACCTTAGGAACTGTGTTCCACATAATGAGAAAAAGAAAAAACACCTCCAATGCCCAAGCAAACAAAAAAATTCGCCTAAGAGGAGATTTCTGATAAAGGAACTAGTATTTTTTTGTTCAAAATGCAAAGACATTTTATCATAAAATAGTATGAAAAACAGTGCCTAAAATACACTTACATGTAAACTATAGTCTTCCCATGTTTGTAAAATCTTAAGTAATGTGTGTATGTATACATTATCATCATATGCTACTTCATCATACTACTTTTCTCTGAATACTGCAGAATGTTAAAAAAAATCTGAATGTCCCCTAAGGAGTTAAACAGGAATAGTATATTTTCATGCATCTCCTGCTTTGACAGATGAAAAATGTCAACTGTCCTGTTTTTATTTTCAAGCTTTTGCACTATTCATCTGGTTCATTAGTGCATCTCGATGCTGCCCCTGACAGCTGCTCGCCCTCTCCTCCCAGCAGCTGAATTTTTCAGGCTAATTTGATCCTCCACACTGAGACGATTGCTAGAATGATTGACTTGCTCTCTGACCTCCAGGGTCTGACTTTCCTGATTAGTATTCTGGGGGTGTCGAAGGGACGAAAGCCCACTGTCTGTCTTCGGGGCTGGTGGCAGCTCTCTTTTTTTTTTGAACTGTAAGCCACCAACCTACAACCCTGTAAGGATGCAATTGCTGTGCTGAACAATAAAGGAAATGTGTAAAACCTACTTTTCCATGTAAAGGTCCATGTAGCAAAAGCACAGCATCTTGATTTTAATTAGTAAAGTCTACTTTGTTGCATATCAATTAAAACTGTACTGCTAGTTTTTTTTAGGTTCCAGGAATATTTGAAAGTCTAATTTTGAGTTTAAAATGCATTTTCAAAAAAGGCTTCTATTCTTCTGCTGCTAGTAGTAATTTCTTACTGGACAAGTATAAAACGAATTGTGATGTTATTGCTGATTTTTAAAAGCTAAATTGCTGGGTATTTCTATTAATATTACATTCAAATATGACTGAAGGGAGATAAACATGAAGATTAATTAAATCTTTAGAACAATTCTTGTCTTGCATGGAGGAAATGAGAAAATGCATTGAGACTAAAAATAATGCTACCTTGATGAGTATTTTTACTCAAAATGATCAACAATATATTAAGTCATGAGTGTAGGAGTGTCTGAAAAAATTTTATTTTGGTGATCACTTTTAAGCACACATAAAATGGGATACTGCTTCTCAAAGGCAAATTTAGAATATGAAAAATTATTTGAATCTAATCCTAAAACAAACTTTCCTCCCAAAACAGCACCTCAGCTGAACAGTTTTCACTGTTAAATTTAATCTTATTATTGGAAACTAATTTGCTATTAGTTTATACGTATACTCTTTGGTAGTCAAAGGGAAAGTGTTGCTTTGATAATATTAGATTATGACCTGAAAGAGCCTGAGATTACCTAAACAGTATTAAAAATTTTCAATATGCAAAGTAACTTTTTAAAAATTAATAATTTAATATTATCAAGCCAATCATTTGTAACATTATATCAAAATATTAGCAGAATATAGTGAGCATTAATCATTTATAATCTTGAATCTACATAGAAATTTTGTTACAGCATTATTTTTCATAAAAATTGAGATGAATTTATGTAAGAACATTTAAAAATCTTTTATTCATTACTCACTTTAGTAAGAACAATACAATAATTTCAAGTCTCTTAAATCAGAATCTATAATCAGCAAAACAATAAAAAATCATAACAACCAGTTAAAGAAAAAAAAAAAAGCACTTCCTAATAGTCTACTTCCAAGTAATGGTAGCCAATTAAAATAGATAACCTGATCATACCTTTTAAGTTAGGAGGACAGAGACACAAAATAGTAAGAAATACATTGGTTTCTATCCATCCACTATAGGTTTCCTTACAGAGACATGAAGATGAGTCTATTGTTTCTTCAGTTTATTTAAACCTACTTAGATGTAGATTATTTTTTTTAGTTAACAACTTTAGCTTAAAGTATATATTCTTTTCTACCTTTGATTAAAAGATAAAATTACAGAAGTCACTTTTTGAGATATTCTTTAATATTACTTGCTTTGTAACATGGATAAAAACTTGTTAGTATTATGTTTTCTAAGGATCCAAATTATTGTACTGAAAAATTTCTAGAAGATCATCTTAAGTGATTCCATTATCTCCTAAGAACAGGAAAAAGCGAATAGTTCCCTGAGCTTTACCAATAAAAATTATTAATGGAAATTAAACTAAGCAGTAACTTAAAGTCATTATCTATTTGTATATTATCTTTAAAGATGAAGTACACCTATGTAAAATGTGAAATAAAACACTAATAAAGATTTACTATACTTTCATATTTTAATTCCATTTCATTATCCTTCTTATTCTGTAGTGTACTGGGAAGCTTTTTCACAGATGCTCAAATGTATATTTTTATAAATACACAGAAGAGCATTATATTAACATAAAAATTAGCATTTTAAAATTCTCAGGAACAGAACACAATTTAAAAATAGGGGAAGTAAATGTGTAAGAATTATTAAATTCTATATGAAAATTAACAACTCAATGAGTTAATCTTCATAATTTAAATCTTATTCTTAAATATTAATGAGAAAAAGTCTACACTATAAGAATGGAGAAAATTATGTAAAAACATATCAAAATAGGGATTTTTATCAACATTACCTACCTCATACAGTAGACAGCCAAGAGACCAGATGTCAGATTTGAAGTTGTATCCATTTTCATGTATTCTCTCTGGAGACATGTAATAAGGTGTACCCACTAAAAAATAAGCCAAATACAACAAGAAATATAAAATGAAGATACAGTTGCGGCAAGAAATTACATATAAAATTTTAGATTAAAGTATCACCAAAAATCATTAGGTTCAGGAAGTTGTTTTTCAGAGCACTTAAAACTTTTAATTTTTCCCTTTCTCTTTGATCTTTACAGAGCATATTATCATCTATATTATAAGAAAAAGGGTGTGGTGGTTTAAACTTTAATTTATTCCTTTTGAACAGTCCAGGGAGAATTTAGGAAACATAACGAAAGGAAAAATAGAAGGATTTCTAATAAGATATCACTTTTTTACCTAAATGACTCATATTGGCTCAATCTTTTTTAAAAATATGGGTTGCATCACCCAAATAATTGAGTTTCATAATAATAACTTACAATATTTATAATACTTCACAATGTTTTGTGGCAATTTTATGGCAATTCAGAAATATATGTGAATATTTCATAATTATTAGCTTTTACAGAAACATCTCTTAGAACATGAGCCTGGCTACTGACATGACAAATGATGGAATTGTTAACACTGATGCCTCAGTTACTCCTAGTTAGAAAGAAATAGGGAGGCTTTTTTGCATCAAAGATTATATAGGTTATATAATGTGAAAGGGCACTGACATCTCTATGAAAGAGTCAGTCCTTGCTGTAGTAAGATGCTTTTAAGTACAATAATTTTTCTCTTGTCATTTTAAGAAATACATTAGTTGCTAGAAATGTGATAAAAGCATATGCATTACATTTTGGTGGGTGAAAATATTTAAGTGATTTTTAAAGTGAATATCTTTAATTATACATATAGTTAGCTATTACTGCACAATTGTTAATTAGCATAAAGCTTTTCATCAAGCAGAAAATCAAGATTTGAGAACAATATTTGGGAATCTTAGGGCAAAAGCTACTAAAAATAAGCTGTCTCTCCTGCAGAAGAGGACATTCTCTTTATTAATTTCAAGAATCTCCTCAGGTATTTATTATAAATCTTAATGAGACTAAATCCATAATTGGTACAGGAATTGTTAAACAGACAATATAAGGAGTCACACCAATAATTAGAAGTACTACCCTTAAAGGCAAAAGTTAGCTTTCTAAAAGAATAGTTACAAGCTACAGAATAGTTGTGGAGTGAAACTGTACTGTGCTAAAAAGTGAAAACAGCATCAACCACATACCCAAGAAATCCTACCTCTAATGGAATCCATTTTTACTAATAGTCATAGTCAAATGGAAGGGAAGTATTTATGAAAATGAATAAAAATGAAAAAAGTATGCAAACAAGATATTTACATACTCAGATATGAATGGAAACAAAGTTTAAGAAATTATTTAACTTAGCATTTACCTTAAATACAAATAAAATGGCCAATTTCTGTGCTGTTAGAAAAGGAAAGAAACTTGGAGCTAGACTGAATAAACACAAGGTACTGAGATGTGAGAGTTCTAGCCACTTTCACTTGTAGTTTGCACATGCATTACCAATTATCTGCACACTCCATTTAGAGAAGAGTGGCAGGTACAGGTAAAGTAATGAACAGGCTCTGCACAGGCTCCTGGTTTTGGACATAAAGCAAGTGACTAGCAGTGAGGAATGTGTGGAGAGAGGCTTCACGGAATCCACAGGGGGCAGCTGAAAACAGTGAGGCTCAAAGGTTCAGAGTTTACCAAAAGCAAAGGTAATTTTAACCAGTAGCTCTGGGAAACCTGCTGATACACTAGGGGTTTGATATGAGTGTGAAAGATTGATGATAGAGAAAAAGAAGAACAAATGCTAGCATTTTACAGAGATTAGCCTGAGCATAACACCTTCACTGCAATACAAACTGAACTCACTGGTGACGACCCACAAGTGAAGAGAGAAGAAAAATGATAGGAATTCTATTACACTTATAGAAAATTTTGATGTATAAAAAAGCCTCTTCTAGTAAGCTGCTGGAGGTCATTATAAAATGTTATATATCCCGTTAACATTGTTATTTTAGGTGTAGACACTGATTCTCCCACATTATGAATAATGAACATCTTAATACCTCATACATGGAGTTTTTTATTTCCATATGGAAACTACAAATATCCTGAACGTATATTAAAATGTAAAGCCAAGTATGCTACTCACTTCACTGATACATGTATGAGAGTATAATGAGAAGATAAGTTTGTGTCTGTACAACAATTAAAAAAATAAATTCATAATTAACTGCTGAACATAGGCTTAGGAGGGAGGCTCTAATCTCCCTCTAATGAGCTTCCTAACATGCCCCTCCAACTCTGAACAGGCTTTTTCCTTTAGCGACATTGAGCAAAGACATGCAGCCCTATTATGGCCTAACTGACTGATCCTCTCGAAGGCCTAAAAGTTTATGTGCTCAGGAAAATTTGCAACACATTTAAAGGTAGTGATATGTTTTCAATGTTTCAAACATAATGAAGATATAATTATTTCCTAAAACCTTTTTTTTTAAACTCCATGACAGCTATGTGTGATTATTATTGCCCCCAAAATATTGTGACTTTTTTAAACAGCTCTACGAGAGTAGTATAGTGATATGACTGGACATTAAAACACTCATGCAAATCATTGTGTATTAGGAGACTGAAGGCTGCATAATTCCATTTTCAAGAATTTATGGTTGTGGGTAAAATGAGAATACATTTTACAATAGCAATACTGCTATTTAACCTGCTGACATGAGTAAAAACGAGTAAGAAATGGACAGTACCATTAAAAAAAAGGCATTACAATAGAAGAACCTGCCAACTGAAAATGCTACCTGACCTTTCATTTTTATATTAATTACATTAAAATATATCAAGGCAGTCATTCAAATTTAAAAAACACTTTCATTACACTAATTGACATAGCCATCTGAGAAGTTTTGAGTATAAATAACAAATATACTCTCACAAATTCACTTTGAATAAAATGAAGACTAGTTTTTAAAAGTTCTCTAATATGTTCAACAGAACCAATCAAATTTGCTAACATGTTGCTATTATGGAGGATATAACTAAATTAACTTTTATTTCATCAGAACAGGTTATGTACAGAATTTTTTTCCAACAGTGTAGCTAAAAATTTAGCCTTGTAATCTCTGCAAAGACTTGAAAATGACAGAAATAAAGAGTATGTATGTATATTTATAGTTTTGTTTATTATATATGTATATATATATCATATATATAAAGTTTTGTTTATTTTTATATTTTTAACAAGGGAGAAAACCTAAACCTGGTCAAAAACAAGGAATTATTTTATATCTTGCCTTTGTCACTAGCTAGAACAGTTTAACTTCTCTTCCTATATTAACTTTTTTAAAAAAAGATAAAATGCTATGCAAAATGAGATGATTTCTAAGACTTTTGCTCTAAAATTGTACAGCACTCATAATAACCCTATAAAAATCCATATGGAAATTTAAATAGAAAAATAATATGCTTCTTTCTAAACTATTATTTAGACCAGTTGAATGAAATAAATAGTGCTTTTTTTCTCTTAGAATGAGAACAAACTAGAAAATAAAGCTTTAAATATTTCTTGTTGGAAAAATTAAAAGAAGAAAAGTTATCACATCTCAGTTTGATTTAAACACGTCTTAATGAATTTCCATTAAGAAAAATTAGCTGGCTACTAAATGGAAAGAGGACAAATTTTATTTCATTCTAAGGAGTATTTTCTGAGGCCAACATTTCTTCTGCAAAAGACATTTTAAAAAGTGGCTGTCTTTTAAGCATCACTGACAGTAATCTTAAGAGCTTTTAAAAAAGCTCTGAAAAATGCCTCCCCGCATTTATTGTTACTCTGTTCCTAGCATTGAATTAAATGCATTGCACGCATTATCTTGCTGAATTTTAACATGTTTTTCAGGCCTACCATTAGGCATATACTGTTCTAGGTGCTGGAGGACATAAAAGTAAACAGGAGAAATCTTTGATCTCAAGGATACAATCTAGCATAATAGGAACTATTTATTGTGTTTTAGAAAAGGAGACACAAGAGGTCAGGGAAACTACGAGCTAGAAAAACCTGTGAAAATGTGTGGACCAACAATTCAAACCCAGTTAGTTCTATTTAAGCAGATAGTTCTTTCATTAAAACTGACCACTGTGAAATGTGACTGTAAAAAAAAAAACTACATCTTTCCAAATTAACAAGCAAGGAAACTGTCTAAATTATGGTATGCCATCTATGAAAAGTCAGAAATATAAGTCCAGGCTCAACAGGACACACGTGAAAAGTATGCTAGTGTACAGCTACTCTGTTATAAATAAATACTCATTATGGTAGCTTAGAGGTTAAATGTGCACAATTTAAAATTAGGTAATAGTTTCTTCCCAGAGCAAATACTTAAGTCAAGAGAGAACTGAAAGTTAAAAATAAATCAGTGAAAGCAGCCTCTAGTACTGACTGAACATATGCTGCCTTTACTGCTCCATACCACCTTGGACAGTGAAAGGAAACACACCAAAGACCCTCAGAAAGGTGCTAAGGAAAGGTGTGGGGAAAACAGTATGTGACCACTGGTAGCACCTGGCACCAAAAATGAAACTGTTTTAATGTCTGGTCTCTAAATGCTAATTTTCCTAGTTAAAATCAAAAGATGCACTGTACTTGGAAATAGTGTGGGGAACACGAATTTTATACTCATGAAACACCAGTGTGAAGATTCTGATGTCTAGCTTAAACATCCGCTATGCATTTACTTTGCTAGAAATAACACAAAATCAGAGAACCATTTGCCTCACTGTGAAAAGTAAAGTTCAAGCAATTATGACAACAACATAATTACTCCCAAGGGACTTCCAAGTATTTGTTTAGCAATAAGAATCAATATTAGAGCATTTTAGCTATTTTTCAGAGTTGGTTCTATTTCCAGAATGTACAACTAATGCAAAAACTAAACTCACACATGCACACACAAAAGAAAAAAAAAAAATCTTTCTTCTCCTGGGCGCAACTACAAAAGCAGGAAAAGGTGATTCATCAAAACATTACCAATCAAGCCAGGGATATAGCTCAGTGGCATAATGTCTGCCTGGCAAGTGTGAGATTAGGAGTTTGATTCCCAGTACCAAAACAAACATAACATTATTAACCTGTTTTTCTTCTATCATTACAGCAAGTGATCATATGAGAAATAATTCAATATATTAATAAGTAAAATTTTTCTTAAATAGCAGATAACTACCAATGTCTTATAGACACTTTTGTAGTACACAGTTTTTATAAATTCATTTTCACTAAAATGACTTCTCTTCCTATATTCAAGTGCAAGGTGGGGTAAGCTACTGGGAAGGTGACTGCTAGTAAAGTGAGAAGCCCTTTGTGGATTAAATACACTTCCCAAAATGACCCCGTGACCTCTGCTCCCGTGTTATACTTGTTAAGGTACATGGGGAAAAAAAAAAAAAAGACTTTGCAGATGTAAAGTTACAGACCCTAAAATTTGGAGATTATTGATCAGTGAGGAGCACATCTCTTACAGCAAGGGCAAAAGAGATTCCAAGTGTGAGAAGGACCTGTTTCCCATTGCTGGTTCTGAAAATGGAGGAAGGGAGCCAGGAGGCAAGGTATGAGGGAAGTTTACAGAAGCTGGGAATGACCCATTCAATGGCCAGTAAGGAGACATGTATCTTAGTCTTGGACTGCTGCAAAACTGAATCCTGCCAACACCCCAAATAGACAGGAAACATGCTCTGCTAAAGCTTCGAGAAGTCTTGCAGACACCTTGAGTCTAGCTCAGGAGAGCCATATTGGACTTTAATCTAGAGAAGTGCAAAATAGTAAATTTCTGGTTTTTTGATTTTTTTTTTTTTTTTTTTTTTTTTTTGTGCCGAGCATCAAACTCATGACCTTGTGCTTGTGAGGCAGGCGCTTATATCGCTGAGCTAAATCCTGGGCTCTAATTTCTCTAGTTTTAAACTACTAAATTTGTGGTAATGTTAGTGCAGCAACAGAAAATGAATACTAACACGTTTAGGATCCTGGTATTGCATGAGGAGTAGAATACTCAATATGGAGCTGAGGGAGGGTACAGAAAAACTATGTATTGTAGTTCAAAAAAATTTTGTCCTCCAAGCAGTCATGAGATTAAGATCTGTTTAAGATTTTTCTGTTTTCTTTGGGGAGAACCCAATATACTCAACCACAGGAAGAATGATATGTTAAATAATGTAATTAAGGGATAAAAAATATGATCTTTTCTAATTTAAATGCACTGTGATTTGGTCAGTAACTGATACAACTCTACATCAGGTAATCAAACCTAGTTGAGATGTAGAATTGAAACAGTTAAGCTACACGGCATTTAGTCTAGCATTAGTGACTAAAATTTGATAAATAAGAATGTTGATTATAAACTGACCAAAATAAGGTCCTTACCATAAAGACCAATTATAAGATATGCTGATCCAGAGAAAAGAAACTAGAGCTCAATATTCTAGTGAACCTTATGAATCACTAATTTCTCAGGATGTTTCAAGTGAGAAAAGATAAAAACTCCTAAGGTTGTATACGGTCCCATTTTAATGGTACCTATTTCCTTTCGCATTAAGAAAATTACCTACTTTGATCACAGTAGGTATAAATATAACAGAAAAAAGATAAACAGTATTTTAAAAACAAGAAATGAGGAATTTTCCTTTATCTCAGGACTACAGACAATGCTCACATCCACTGCTTCTAGTTCTCTTCCTGGACACTGGGGTGAACTACTTTTCCCAATCCCTTTGACATAAGCATTGCAATCAGACTTGTTTTGGACAATGAAACATGATAGAGGTAATTTTCATTATTTAAACCAATGGGGGGTTAGTTAAAAGTCAGTAACTAATTTTCCATTCCCTCTTCCCCTCAAGAAATATGAAAAAAAGCTGATGTGAAAGTAACAAAATATTGAAGCTGTTTAAAACACCAAGTCACCACATGGAGGTACCGCAGCCAAAAAGATCAAGGTGGGCCACAGCTGACTTCAAGTGAGAAAAGAGACATGTGTCCGTGCTAACTGCAACTGAAACTTTGTTTGGATTATGATTTTTGGTAACTTTTGATGGGTATTGTTTCTTTCTGCAACACAATCTAACTTTTTACTTGTTTATTTAATCAAATTCACCCTTCCTAAGTAGCTGTCTCTAGGTCCCTTTCATTTAATCAACATTTATTGAGTACTTATTACATGTAATGTCCTATTATAAGCATCTGGGAAGTATCAGGGAACCAAAACCCACAAAAATTTACAACAAGGTTAAATTACTGAGCTCAGTTTTCTAATCCATACCATACCATCTATGCTACTTATGACACAACAATGATATTAGAGGAGAAAATACGTCTTGAAACTTTGGAAATGATAAAATGCTATATTTGGAAACTTTGGAAATGATAAAATGATATATTCATATATATATTCATTGCTATTAATGTTTAGTAGCAATTTAGAATTTCTCTGGGTTGTTATTATAGGAGATATGGGTAGTTTGATACGATTTGACTGGAAATCATATTGGATTATAGAAAAACTTTTGTTATTTTGCTATGTATTTAAATAGTCAAGGTGAAAATAGTTGATCTCTTACCAAGTTGCCTTTGGGTTGGAATATTTATATTTGTTGAAAGGAGATTTCAAAGTATGTTAAGAAATAAAAATTTACCAAAAGTACTACCTCTTGTGGTATGAAAAAAGTTACAACTTTATTGCTGCATTTCAATTTCACAGGTTTCGATGAACTTTTAGATTTTAGTTTACAGGAGCCACTTTCACTACAAAGCTCATTTATACTCATTTGTGCATTCTATGGCTATCTTGTGAGGATCTCAGGGAGCTGAGTGACTTGCAAACCACGAAGAACTACCATGCATGTTACTCCCACCTGCAGAAGCACAGGGAACTCTGTAAATCACTAATTTATGTCTGACCAACTGAAAGGACCAGGGAGCACGTAGGATGAATATCCAAAAGTGGAGAGAAAAATGGGAATCAGCTACTAAGTGAAACAGCATGAAAACAACATAGACCAAGATCAATGTTTTCTAAATTGGAGGTCATAACAATCCATTAATGAGTTGTAAAGTCAAGTTAGTGAGTTTGCAGCTAGCATTGTTTATGAAATAAATTAAAACTGATAGAATCAGACTAGATTGCATTTGTAATAGAAAATACTGTTACATGAAACTTGCATCAGTTACATATGCATGCTAATGCTTCCAATCAGTTATATACAGATGCTAATATTCACCAGGCATCACAATATTGTTGGGGATTACTCTTACAAAACTTGAAAGCCATTAATCTACACTTTTCACAAAGCTGGTTTCAAAACAGAGCTTTGTCCTCATTAATTTTTATGATCAAAAAACAAATTTTCTAACATTTGTTACATCTCTGTAACATCTGTAAGGTTGACAAACAATATGAAAAAAAGCAACATTCACAGAGATGTGTATATCCTGTAATTAACCTTTTTAACCACAGCTCCATCCAAGTCAATGAAAACCTGAATGTAAATCCATATATGAAACAAAAGGAGAGGGGCAAGACAAAAAAACACAAGTGTCTGTATCATAGATTGCAGCAGTAAACCTATCTGCTGTGTGTGCTGGTAAGCTCCAATGTAGTATATTCTGCTCAATTTTGGGTTGTACACACTAAGACACTCTAATAGGGAAAGAAGAAAACTTTGGGGAAACAGAAGAACCTGTCAGCAGTACACAATCCCAGCCACACCTACCTAACCTGATGCTGAAAAAGGAACACCATGAATATTGTCTTCCAATTCAGTTCATGTGGTTCTTTTAATCACAACCTTGCAAAAAAGCCTGCCTAAAAAACTGCACTAGGAATCCAATGGTGCTCTCCCTAAACTCGCTCTTGTTCCCTTTTTCATCTGCTCCAGCAGACCTTCCATAGACAAATGCTATCCTGCATCTGCCCATTGTAGGAAATGTCCTTCAGTCAGCCTAAAAGGTTATTTCTTGAGTTCATTTATAACTAACTACCTCTTTTGCATTCCTTGAATCTTAACTCTGACACCACCTCCACAGAGATTACTGCCTCTTTCTAAAATAGTTTTCCTACTAACCTTTCTCTTGCATGCCACTAAAAAAAAAATAAATCAGCTTACTTCTTTACTTGCTTTATTATCATCTATTTTCTCCTACCAAAAGATGAGCTCTCTAAAAACAATTGTCTTGCTGAGGCTACCTTTCCTAGAATAGCATCTGCATAACATAGTGACTGAAAGTATTATTTGAATCAATTTTGACAAAATTAAACAATTACTCCTCCCGCTTTTTCTGTATCTTCACCATCATCTTAACAGAAGCAAATTAAATATATAGTGTATCAAAGTGTTCAGAAAACACTTTATATTCTTAATATTTTATTAGAAATTAATTGGGGATAAGGGTTAAACATAGGGTAGTTATTATCCATACTTTTATTTTTATAAATCCAGAAACTAAGTTTTAGAAGATTAATAAATGGTCTGATCAAGGTCCTGGGAGTAATGAACACACAAGTTCTAAGTGCTCTCTGCTCTATTTCTCATGTTCAAAATAAAGCAAAAGGAAAAGTGTACGATGCAAGAAGTGAAGTCAATAATAAGGCTGGAGAGTTAAGAGAACACCAAACTGTACAACACCCTTAAAATTATAAAGGATTGTACCTATGTCTTGGGCAACAGAGAATCATCAAAGATTGGGAAAAAGTAACAATCTGATGTTTTGGAGGAAGATAACTCTAGGGCAATAATAAATAATATTAAACAAAAACATTAGAAGGAAAAAGGGTTATTTCCTAGTCTATTATTATAAAGTAATTATAGATTAAGAATGGCAAGTAGAGAAGGTATAAGACAATGTATGTGGTGGCAGTAGACAGGATATTAAAAAAAAAAAGTGAAGGTCCTGTGGATTTTTCAGTTTTGAGAATCTGAACATTGAATATCAGCAACACGAAATTCAGTATTTGCAATCTTTGATCTTTGTATTCAAAGAATTACTATTCTATGTTGCCATACTTTATAGGATTGGTTCTAAAAACTGATTGGAAATGTGACCATCTATAAAACGTTCTCTGCTGTTGAAGACAGGGTAGAACTATAGATGTTATTAAATGTTAATTTGCTATTCTAAAATCAACTGATTCAAATGAAATACAAAATACAGAATTAAAAAATGGAAAGACTTGCCAATATCTTAATTTTAAAATAAGTTAAAATAGTATTTTTGAATTTTGGAAAGTATATTTTGTAAACAAAGATGTGTAACTATAAAAAATGTTTCTAAAACACTGTATCTTTGCATTTTTAAATTCCTCAAAATAGATGCATTTGTCTCCATAATTAAGTTTAAAGTAAAACTCACAATTTTTAAAGAACTATATTCACATTTAGTTTCATTAAAATTTAGACATCGTTTTACAGATATGTCCTACAGATTTTATCCTCCATAAAAACCAGAAAATGAACCAACATACAATATAAATGGTTCTCACGTTTTCTGTGAGCAAAATAAATTTGTATAGGTGGCGATTTTTTCAATTACTTTGCCGTACCAGCTCTTAGAAGCAAACTTAAATCTGCTCTTAAAAGTATGACAACATAGGAGAATAATAATTCCCTAAAAGTGAAAAGTACAATAAAAATAGTCTGTTAGGATTTCTATCAATATGCAGATAAGTTTTTTTGACCCTTAGACAGGATTTTTATTTTATTGTATCCAAAGAACTGCAGTAAGCTAGAGTTCAAATTTCATTTTGGACTTTGCTTAAACTTCAATTTCAAACTACCAAAACCTACCCACTGTACAGAACATAAGCAGGAATAAATAAAATTTTAAAAACTAGTAAAAGTAATTATTTTGTTGATGATTCATCCACCAAAACAACAGTGTCACTTCTACTTCCTCGGTGGCTCTACTTTAGGTATGTCTTAGAATACACAGCAAGTACAATATCAACACGTATTACACACATAACTGCATTCTTCTCAGTGAGCTGATTTTGATAAAACTTGGTATTAAGTCATTTCAAACTGACTCAACTTAATTCCTAGGTCACATAATTTGGACGAGCCTATCACCTAAACTTGAAGATGTTTGTTTTTTAAACTCGCTTAGAATTTTCCTGACAAGCAGTATCAGGCATAGTAAAAAAGTTCATTTTCAGAACTGTTAAGAACTAGATTTCCCACTAATATACTGTTATCCTTAGGATTGGATGACTTCAGCATGTTTAGAGTGACAGTCCGAAAAACAGCATTTAAAGAATACATTTGTACATCAGGTATGTGCAAGTGTGTGCATATATTGTAACTGTAACTGTGTTATTTCTAAGTAAGTAAAAATGATAGAATCCTGTTACCACATTCTGATCAGGAGACTAACAAAGTAAAAATATTATCCTTACTTACTAGTAATAAATGGATCTGGGTTGGAATAGGTCAAGGTTTTTTTCATAGAAATTCTCCACTATTTTATACTGGAAGCAATGTAATATCACAATACAATTTTACTGAAGCGCTACTCAATTTATTTGTTGTTTGTAGAATTTGTATCAAATTGTTCAATTCAGACAAACTGGTAAAACTCCATAAAAAATGTAAAGTGGAAGGGAAAATAAAATAGTAGTTAACATCGGTGTGAAATTTTATTTTCTCAAACAAATTGACAAATTGAAATTCTGTGAAAAGAGTTAAGTATTTTTTTTTTTTTTACCTTTACACAATATTTGACATTACTTTTACTTTACACAGTATTTGACATTCAAATATTCCACGAAACTTTACATTCAGGGTCATTATGTGATCATATACTAGATGCCTGTCTATGTGCCAAGCACTGTTTTAGATACAGAACAACTAACTGACAGGTTCATAGCCACACAGAACCTTAGTAAGAAAGCCAGAAAAACTTTAAAAAAAAAAATCTATTCAAGTAATTTAGGATGTTTATTTCTCTCCTCTCTATCTCTGCTCTCTCTTCCCCTTTCCTCCCTCCCTCTCTCTCACATTCTCTCTCTCTTTTAATATAACGTGCATTTGTTCTCAGCAGGCCATTTAAAAGTTCTTAGGACAAAGTTTTTAAAAATGCAATGATTTTCAACGAATTTATGATACCAAAAATAGGCACAAAAAAACCAAATTATTTTTACCTAATTCTTACATTATTCTGGTTATCACCTTATGTGTGTTGGATTTATAAGAATAGATGATGTCTAATGAATTTTAAGAGATGTTCTGATTTGAAGAATTTTAAGAGATGCTTGATCATTCCCTTTGTTTTACTCAATTAAAAAATTACTTCTTCCTAAGAATTTCTATGATTTCTGAATTGGACAGTTTTCCATCATTAATATGTTGTTACAGTTAAATCTGATTCTATTTTTGGAACAAAAGGCACTGCTATATTGTTAACTTGTGAATAAACAATAGGTATTTCTTCTTCTATTTTATAATCTAAGGCAATATTTTTCTTGTTTGCCACAGATCATCTTTAGGTTTTTCTCTTCTGCAGTAATCACATCCATATGTTATTTTACTGTATGAACATTTACAAATTACTGTACATAATATCATTAAGTGGTCAGCTAAAGACATTTCAAAATATAGTTTATTTATAATATCTTGCCACTATATTATATGTGGAATAAAAAGAATCCACAGTGATAATAAAAATCAGTATTTCTTTTAATTTAGTGCCTGCCTGACATCAAGTTAACAGAAGGATTCAAGTGTCACATGAAAGAAAACATTATACTAATACAGACTTATATATCTGCTCAGGACCTGAGCAGTAGTTTTAAAAACAGGAGCTAGTATATAACAATTACATCTCACTTCTTTTTTAACCATGACCAAAAAAGCAACAATGAAGTGAAGGAAATTATATTGTATTACTTACCTAAAGAATGTGCAGCTGTAGTTTTGGAGCTGAAAAACCGACCAAGTCCAAGATCTCCAAGTTTTACCACCCCAGTGGCTGTAATGAACACATTAGCTGGTTTTATATCTGTGAATAAATGAAGGGATCAGGTGAAAGTGATGTAACTTCAGGAACTGTGAAAGCTAAGAAACTACTTATTATGATAGTATCTTAAATATGGAAGTTTGAATTTTAAAGCACTTCATTTTGAGTGATTTTGATAGTATTTCAAAGTTCGTGATTCTCTCTGATAGAATCAACATATCTGGATGAATATCATCAGTTTCCATTTAAAGTACATTTTGTTTTCCCTTTTAAAACTTTGTGTAAAATTCAAAGCCCAAAATAAACTTCTCTTTAACAATTTTAAGTATTTTACTAAAAGTTAACTTATTAGTATACATAAATCATGATTTACAAAAATCAGGATTAATAATAATTATGATCTTATTTTAGACAGCTTTAGAAAGCTTATCTAAGTAAATGCTTTGAAAATTTTACATCCCGTAATCAGTGGATTAATTACTCATTTAATGTTGCCTTATATGGCCAATCATTTGATTATGAAAAGCATATTTAAAACTAATGCTGAAAATTAAAAATCTAAGTAGTTACTAAACATTATTCACGTGAGGGAAGAAAACAACAAAATTCCTTTTCCTTATATATTCAACTGCCTTCCCACATTTTATTCTTTTTGTCAACATAACCTGACTTGCTACAAGTCATGCGAAACAATAATTTTAGTTCTTATATAAAACTAAGTGAAGTTTTACTCACCTCTATGCATGACTCTTCGAGAATGCATGTGTTCCAAAGCACTGCAAAGCTGAACAAAGTACTTCCAAACAGTCCTTTCAGGAATTAGCCTCTTTTGTTTTTTAAAATGCTTTTTAAAAAATTAAAAATAATTATGAGAACTAAAAGCTTTACAGATTCTGACAAAAAAAGTAAGTCAGAAATACATCTACTTTAATATGCCTCTTATAAACAAAGAAAATGATGTTCTATACTAAAATTTTATCTGACATAATAGCTTAACTTCACATTATACCTATGGTTAGCACAGACCACATAAAGCTACATCTGCCTGATGTACAACTACTTCAAAAAATTAATACTGGTAAGATAAACTGTTTTAAAAAGAGGTTATCACATTTCATTTTAAGAAAAGCCAGAATTAAAAAGGCTAGGCATCTGAAGGTAATCATATTCATCAAAAGACAATTCTTGTGACAGGTTTCAACAATAGAATTCCTTTTAAACAATGAGCCACCTTGGTGACTTGAAATACCAAAATCTATTAAAAATTAAATAAAAGGGATTTATCTAAAATTTGTGCAATGTAAGGCAAAGCTGCATATTGCTTTGAATAAATGAAATAATACTCCATGGAAGCAGAGCAGAATCTTATAGGAAAATGGGGCAAAAGGCTGTATATACCAACAGGCTACTAAACTAAAGGCTGTGGTGCTAAGCAGGAAGGTACTAACTGCAAAGTCCATTTTTCAACATTAAAGTTGCTAAGCCAGGTGTGGTGGCTTATGCCTGTAATCCCAGCACTCGAGAGGCTGGGCCGGAGGACTGTTGCAAGTTCAAGACCAATCCAGGCTACAAGGTGAGCTCGAGGCCAGCCTGACCTGAACTGCATAGTAAGACCCTGCCTCAAAAAGACAAAAATAAATAAATAAATAAAAAATAAAGTTGCTAGAAAACTATACTAATATACTCAAGAGAAAATTCTTACCTTCATCAGACTCATCACATAAAAATCATTTTAAAACTAAAAAATGTAACTGGTTTCCTATTTAGTATTTACAAATAACCAACACAAAAACACTGCATTTAAATGGGTTTTCATAAAAATCTTCTGATAATTTTAACTTTTTAAAAGTATATATAAAGTGTATAGAAACCTGACGTGATAGCACACGCTGTAACCTCAGCACTTGGGAGGCCGAGGCAGGAAGATCACTGAGTTTGAGGCCAGCCTGAAATGTATATACCAAGATATTGTCTCAACTGCCCTACAAAAAGTAAATGGGATAAAACTTCCATGGACTTTTGTTTCATTCACTAAAAGCAATGTGCAGGTTTGCCTATGTATTCTTCATAGATATCAAATTATAAATATGTTCCTTAATGCATTTACCTGGAAATTTGACATTTTGAAAAGTCCAACTAATTTTATTTTTCTTATTAAATATGGAGAAACTACTTGAAAAAATTCAAAACTATCACCAATTTTTATACCTGTGACCAGCTGAGGGCAGGACAAAAAGGAACACAGTATAAGGAAATTTGCTAGTATTCCACTTTATAGTTAGCAAAATACATCCACTGTCTATATACTCAACAGACCAAAAGCAAAAATTTTTAAGAAAAAGCTAATAATTGTGGGTTAATCTTTACTGCAATAGATTTATGGAAATGAATTTATTAGCTATTTCAATAGCTATTACAGCATTAATGTTATAACCAGAAAACCAAATAACAATTAGATGGGTCTTACTAACATTTTGAAAACCTCCCATATCATGTTTCAATCTGAAGCCTTTTTAATTAAGAACTGTGTCAACATCAGTTTTTACTCCGAGGGGGCAATGCTAAAAATCAGTTCTTTACACATAAAATTTTCTCTCACACTTGGAATGAATCCAAATAAAGCTGGTACATATGCACTCCCCAATGCTACATTAGCATATCAGAGGATTGTTTGATGTCAACAGGAAGATGGGGGGGCCAGGTTTCTTTTCATTCAAAAATAAATATACTATTATCATGTAAGTATCAAACCATGAAAAAGAAAAATTATATGCTTTAATAGATTATAAAATCTTCAGTTATAATTAACTTGGCAGTTTATTATAAAATAAATCAGATTTAAGACAAGGCATAATGAAAACAATTACTCCAACTGCATATGAGAGAAGATATCAGACCAAGATGACCTATTTTCATATTCTTCCTTGAGACCCTCAAATTAAAAATGATGACTGTAAACTGGTATCAACATAATGCTGCCTGGACAGAATGACCTGGCAAGGTTTAAGCATTCAATTTAGTAATGGCTGAATGAAGACTAGTATTACGAATTTGATTTTGCCAAAATAAGGGCAAGTTGATTATGTCACTGGTATCTCCTAAATGTTCTGCGTGTCTGTTTAAACATGTACTTTTTCAAACATCTCTTAGGCTATACACGGTGTTTTGTTTTGTTTTTGTGAAAAAACAAACTTACGATGAGAAAACACAATGAGACAGATGAGAAAAGTCTGTTTGTTCTGATGGTGGCACTGTTGGCTATTTCTTAAAAGAGAACAAACAGCAAAAAAGCAATAAAAAACTGAATTCTTTTTAATATTGATAAGATTTGTATTAGTTCCACAAAGAAACATATAATGCCAATGTATTACCCCCAAAACCATGTAAAACTTATTTCAGTAAGTACATACATTTAAAAAATTTAACAGCCCAGCCAAATAGCATTACTGTTCAAAAATGTTTTCTCTTGAAAAAAAAAAAAAAAAAAAAAAGAGCTCTACATAAACTGCTCTGGATTAAAAAAAAAAATCTAATACAAACATGTACAACTTAAAAATGTGTATACTACTCATGTCATAAGTTTCTAAAGCAATAGATAACATGAACAAAATTTGTAAAAGTTTAAATCAATACTGTATTTGTATTTTTAAAATTGTCATATACTTTTATCATGTTATGAAATTGAATTATAGCTTTTTATACTTAAATTTTTAGGTATTTTATTTTTATAAACTGGAAGAAATCATGCTTAAGTGTACCGGATCACTGACGTTTTTTTTTAGTTTTTAAGTGGACTAGTCTTAAAATACTGCTTACTTTTAAAAAATATTTTCTCTGTTAGCACTATTCAAATTAACAATGGACACTACTCAAATAGAAAAATCTCAGGATTAACAAAAACTTTATCAATTTACACACAAAATTTACAGACAAAATTCAGCATACACAGCAAAATACATCTGTATTCACCAAAGTGATCTCCATTAATGTGAAACAGACTACCTCTCACACAAATTGCCTCCATTCAAAGACTTTAGGACAATATATCTTAATACTTAAACATTTTTAAAATCACTAAATCTTCCTCTAAAAGCCCAAGACAAAATCCAATTATATGATGGGCACTGAATACCTAAATACTATAATCTTTGAACTCAACTGAACAACTTGGTTCCTGGCCAGATACTACAACTCCAGGTAGAACATGGACTACTTATTTCTAATTTCCAAGTTTTGCAACACAGCATTCTTGAAGTAATTTCTGCAACAGTTACATGGAAATTACCTGACACAAGTTCACTGGAAAAGAACACAAAATGCTCTTGGATTTATAGAAAATATCTGGGAAGAGGATTAAGAGACAGAGATGAGGAGGGCAACAGTATGTAAAAAAGATTAAAGATACATCATGTACATGTATCAACTACCTACAATGAATGTAATCATCGTATGTCACAAATGTGAATTAAAAACTAATAATCATAATGAAAATTGGGAAAGGAGATCTAGAGATGGAAGGAAAGAGATAGGTAGGGAGGGGAAGAAGAATAAAAAGAATCAAGATGTATGTGCCTGCTCCCTAAGATTAATGTGAACAGTACAGACTGCATACATGTATTAAAATAAAATATTGTGACATACAAATGTATCTCAGCCAACAATTAGGTATGTTACCTTGAGGAAAAATTCTCGGGTAAAACATGTGCAAGCATCACATTCAGTGAGGAAACACAACCTTTGAGGCCATGTAGGTCTTGTGTTTGGTTTAGTGTCCTCATTGTTATCTTAAAGATTTTGAACAAATTTTCAATAAAGGGATCTGCAATTACATAATTGGCCCTTAGAAATTATACTATACCGAACATTCTTTAGAAATGTGCTCCTGTGGTTTAAAAAAACGGGAAATGTAACCTTGGGTGTATAAAATATTTCTGAAAAGAAATACAGAAAATGATAAATTAAATGTCAAGTAATGAAGATTTAAAGAGAATTACAATTATAGGTACCACAGGTAGTCCTAAGTGGCACACCTGTCATCTCAGCACACAGAAGGCTGAGGCAGGAGGATCACCATGAGTTTGAGATACCACATTGGGCTACAAAAGCAAGTTGAAGGTCATGTTGCACAAGTGCTCTACATAGTGAGATCTTGTCTCCAACTATTTCCCTCCAAAGAATTACAGGCATCAGCTGTTTACTATCTCTTTTAATAAGGGGAAGTAATTTATGTTAAGTATGAAGAAATGTTTCCTGCTTGGGACTGTGTCAAATATTAATGTGTCATTAATACACCTTATAGTCACCTCTTAATAACATACCTGCTTATGCAGTTCAACAACAACTGGCTGTATGACCTTAAACAAGCCTCTTGAAACATGGTATGTCTGTTTCTCCAACAATTTGGAGATGATCTATGAAGTCCCCACCACTTCTACTGGTGCTACAATCTTGATTACAAAAAAGCGCAACTTTTTTGTGATGTCTGATTGGCATGTTTTTACTTAAGAATAATAGTTTACTGTATGTCCTTTCTTCTCATATCCAGTTAATAAAAACAGAGCAAAAAACACAAAACACTTTAGATAACTTCATTGGTTCACTTAAGTCTTCAGATGACAGGTACAGTTTTTGGTATAAATTTGTAATTAGGTCAAACATTTACTATCAGAAGGGATGTTGTGTTCTAAAACATCTTTGTAATTATAATGCATTTTTTGTAGAACAACATTGTGCACTAATTTTACAGAATTGCACAAAAACTAGCAATGGAAAAGAATGTTTCTCAAAGTGTGATTAAGTGTGACTTGTACATTAATCTATGGATACATTTTTCTTGTAGAGGCATAATGAAGTATTGACAGACTACACAAATATCTGCAATACACAACTTTCAGCAAAGTACACAAATGTGTAAAATATCCTTCAACTGGAATTTCAGAATATAATACTAATTTTCAATGTGTAGATATTTTCAGTTTTGGTACTCTGGGAAAAGCTCAAATAACTGAAGTTGCAGAGATGTAAATTAGAATGGGACTGGAATGCAGGAGATATTCAAAATACCTATTGTTATCTCATCTGATTTAATAAAATATTCACTACCCATAGTGCTGGAAAATTCAGGATTGCACACGTATTTCAGAATATAAAAGAACAGAAATACAATCTATCAATTAATTCCCCCAAATAAAAATTCTTAGGGTTATTAATGGAAGTCAAAACTACATTTCATCCTAGGGTTAAAAATGTGAAAAAGTAGCTATTTTTTTGGAATGATTAAACTTGAAGAAAAAGGAACAGAACAAACTCTTTAGCAAACAAAAATAGGTTTCTAAAAAATCACAGATTTCTTTCTTCCAAACAGTTGCCCACTGAGCACAGATGCATTAATATCAACGAAACTTAGTCCTTTTTTTTTTTTAAAAAAAAAGTCAAAACAAAATACATTACAGTATCAAAATTACTACAAGGAATTACCCTGCACTGCTGCCATGTAAACAATTCTTAAAGAAGCATTCCCACTGCAAAAGCATATGAGAAAATGCTTGGAAATATTTCAAATGCTTTCTCCACTGTATTGGAATGCTATAGTGAAAAAAAAAATACTACATATTAAAGAAAAAAAGAGTAATACCTTCGGGAAAAAAATAAAAGGTCACAAAGATATGTAAAAATATTTGCTTTAATGAATTCTTTCTTGGTATGTTAGACCAAATAATAGTAAGATAAAACACTAAGTTTCTTAATAGAAAACTTTTGAGAAAGTGTAAAGTCAGTAGTTCTTCTCTTTACTGTCTATAGAATCACTGATTGTGGTATTACACTGTTTCCAGAGGTAGATTTAGATCTAATCAATGTGAGGAACAATGCACTTTTTAAAAATTTTTAATTTTTTCCAAGTAAACACAGTTCAAAATTTAAAACCTTTTAAATGTAGAGAACTATATTAATTTTAAATTTATTAAAATTCCTAATATAATGCTTATTATCAAACTATATAAGTGTCAAGGAAGATTCCAGTATTATTTTCATCTGTAATACTGTTTCTATAAAAATAAGTCTGTTTGGCATGCTGTATCATATACATATATATACATCATACATGATAAACAAATGAATACAGAGATATATACATGTATATAGGTAGCTAAATACATGTGTGTGTGTGTGTATATATAAATCAATTCTGTATTCTGTGTATTTCTTTTGGATAGTACCACTAATTTGTAACCTTCACAGTTCAGAATAATTTTAAAGTAAAATATAAGACAAATGACAATCTTACACAAAGGACTCAATGGAAAACAGACTGCACTGGGGATCAGTGGCAATTCTCACATTTGTCAAACATAGGATATATACTTTAATCAGAGGCTGAAATGGAAAGTGAAGGCACCTTGGAAAACAGTAAATCAGAGTTATCAAAGATAGATGGTACTGTTGGGAAGCCTTTATTGCTTTAAGGATCTAAAGGTCAAAAGTGTAAAAGACATTTCATGTGATTTCATGACCAATAAAACATCTAAATTTGACTAAAAATGTGTCTTAAATACAAGAACTAACCATAGCTAAACAAGATTTATAAGTTATATTTAAAGACAATTATCTCTAAAACATGGCTTATATTCCAGGTAATTTACTAAAGCTGTGTGGTAAGTAGTTTTTAAAGATGTATCTCGCTCTCCCAAATGTCTAAATCCTGGTGTAACGTTCTTTCCCCTTGGATGAGTTGTCCACAGTATATCGTGTTAGATGACAAAAAAGAGTTTGCAGCTGTAATTAAGTTTCTAATTAGTTGACTATGAGTTAATCAAAAGGAAGACATGACTTAAGTAGCCTGATTTAATCCAGTTATTTCAGTCTGAGATTTAAAGCCAGAGAAACATACCTCTAGCCTTAAAGAACACAATGCTAGTCTACAGAGAGAGCCACGTGGCAGGGAATGGCTTGCAGGTTCTAAAAACTCAAATATTGCCTCTTATTGACAAAAGCATGAACTTTAATCGAGTAACTGCTAGGAAATTAATTCTCTCAACAACGAGAGAACATGGAAGAAGACCTGGCACCAGAGTGAGCTCAGAGCTACAGCAAGCAATTTGACTTCACTTTTCTACAAACTTGAGCAGAGAACACATGACCTATACCTGGAATCTTGACTCACAAAAATGGTAAGATAATAAATATTGTTTCTAAGCTGTTCAATTTTTGGTTATTACATTGCAATTAAATGAATACAAATTATAGTTTCAAACACAAATCAATCAATATATAAAACTAATTTTACACCTATGTAAAGCAAGTTTTGAAGCTCTACAAATTCAAGAGGAATGACACGTAAGTTCTAACAATGTAGAAACAGTTCATCCAAAAGTCTATACCCAAATACAGGTAAGAAAGCAGTGATTATATCTGGAATAATTCCAAACTCCTAGCAGAATGAATATTCAGTTAAATTATTTTATTATGTAGAATAAAGTTTTACAAAAATACTTTATTCTTAGCTATTATGTTTTTTATCTACAAAAACAATTTCATATGACTTCTATGGATTGTAAAATATAACTTAAAACATAATTTAACATTTCTATTGGCAAGCAGACATAATTCCTTTCTATATTTTTGTATTAGTCTCATTTCCTCACATTAGGACAGCAAAAGAAACAGGAAAGGCTCACTACAAACAGAACATGCATGTATTAGTCCAATTTAAAGAAAACAGAGCATAACTTAACTGAAATCTGTTTTGCATAAGAGTCTTATTTTACTTTAAAATTCTGATTACAAATAATGAAGAAATATATGATGAAAAATTCTGGATTTGCTTTTATCCTAAAACTCATCTGGGAAATATTTCATCTGACCACGGCCTCAGGTATTCCTTTGTCACTAATTAGAGAAATACTGAATATTTCAATTATAAATTGCTTAATTACATTTGTCAGTTTGCTCTAAACCAATTAATTATTTACTTGTAAAAATCTTTGATGCAATGCAATCCAGAGGTTCATTTCTGGAATACAGACTAGGAATACAGACTAGAAGCTATATTTCCTGTTCTACCCTAATTAAGCTGAAGATTTGAGAGAGTGAAATATATTGTGTGACACAATATGATTTATAATGTTATTGTAAGAAATGAATCATGTTCTTTGCAATTCAAACATTTACTGCTGTCCTTTATTAAGTGTTAAAGTCATCATCGTGTTTCTTCATAGAAGGAGCTTCCATGATTTTTCCTAATGTAGTCTCTTATATAGTTTGCTTATAGAACAAATGAGTGTTTAGAAACCAAGTTTAGAATTTCTTACTCTCCACTCACCACCAATGAAAACCTTTCTTGTATCAGAACTCTGCCTTCTATTATGCCAGCATACTATTTACTGTCTTAGCAACTCTGCATGAGACTTGAGTGTAAAGCAGTAGCAAACTGCCAAAGCTGTCACAGAACCACGCAAATTACCTACTGGCTGCTGGAATGGAGACATAAAACAAAGTCTAAAAATTACTAAACAAAATAGTTAACGATTGATCTTCCTACTATTACTAGGCTCATCCTTAGAAACTGAGACAGCCTGGTGAGCAAAGTAGACATGGTCTCTGTCCTTAAGAGACCTTTAAATCTAGGAGAAAACACAAGCCTCAATAAATTAAGCACACAAATAACTATAGGATTACATTATAAGGCTGTAAAAAATGGTTATTTTAAGTTCAGTTATACCATAAAACCATTTGCCAGTCAAAGGCAAAAGCCTCAAAAAGTGATGTCTAAATGAAAAACTGAAGGATTATCTACACAGACAGACAGACAGACACTCAACCAAGAATGGAGAAGAACATCCCAGGTTGAATCAATAATAAATATGAATGTCCTGAAAGAGAAGCTGAAGAGTTCATACATCAGAGCACAAGAGGAAAAGTCAGAGTTGAATCCTGGGCAACTGCTCTGCACTGAGCACTGCTCTAGGCAATTTGGGGTATGTGAATACATAAAACAAATCAAGATGCCTACATCAGGGAGTTCATCTTCTGTATCACACAACGCTTGGTGAATACTCTAAACAGTTTAATATTTACTCTTACTAGGAAATCTGAAAAGGGTTTTGTTGAAAACTCAAGTTTTTCTTCTCCTGCCTTTCTCCCCTCTTAAAATCTGATGGAGGAAATTTGAAAAATGGGTGCTGAATGTTGGAAAATGTATTTAAAAGCTCAAGTTCACACGTGAAAGACAATTTAATTTATAATATTTGGAAAAGGAACTGGGTAAAGAAATCAGAACAGCAATTTAGGAGAAAAAAATATGCAACCTGGTGACGTATTGAAAATGGGAGGTGACAGACCGGGAGAAGCACAAAGAAGAATCCTGGTTTCCAGTATGCATAAATTAGGGCACATAGGAGGAGGGTATTCTGGAAGAAAGATCATGAATTTATTTACAGACATGGTGACTGACATGTTTTTTAAACTAAAAGAGATTCATGCTAAACATAAAAAATGTGGAGTCACCAACAGTACAGAGAGTTACTAAATGTACAAGATGAATGAGATTAGCTACAAGGTGGCTACAAAACCAAACAACAAAAAGCCAGGACAGAAATTTAAACCTTCATTAAAGTCAGGAAGAAAAAAGTGACTCAGGAAGCATGAGAAACTCCAGGAAGGTAAGAAAACCAAGGCACTTTGCTAATCAGTAAGTCAATGGAGGATTGTTCTAGGGACCGAGAAACAGCTACACACTAATGAGAGATAAAAAACCACGAGACTGCAGGAAGTCTACTGGATTTCATGACAGAGATCACCCAAGAGGTACTTTGTATAGTCTGCTGAGGTCAGATATAAGTGTCTGAGAAAAAGAAGAGTAAGGGCAGCAACTGAAAGAAAAGTAGGTAGAGGTGAAGATGGTAAGACTTACTAGGATTTTCTCCCATTTAAGATAATATCATCTTTCCTCCAAACTTCTTATTACTCTATTTTTCTTCAACATACTTACCAACATGTGGTATGTTTTAAATTTGATGTGTTTACTGTTTTATTTATCTTGCCCACTGGAAGAAAAATTTCTTGAATGAATAAGGGAGGTGTATGTATGCATATAATTAAGATAACAGTGACCTGAGCCCATTTAAATGATGAGGGAAGGGACCCAGAAGATGCACAATTGTTAGGTACCAAATGGGAAGAGATAATGATAAGGTTTAAAGTTTCTGAGAATATGCGTAGAGAACCTAGGTGGAGTAATACACAACAATCTTTTATGGTAACAGGAGAGAAATAGAAGAAAACAATAGATACAATTTGGTCTAGCAGGTTAAAACATGGGAAAGTCAAACAAGGCCATTATTGTCTGATGAATTCTAGTTGCACTGTAAAATTAGTTGCATAAGGTTATGTAAAATTGGATGCATGAAGTCATCTATGAAGAGTAAGGAAGAGGAGACTTTGTATGATGCAAAGAGAGGAGAGAAAGAGTTGTAATAGATATTTAAACAGAATAAGGAAAATCTGAGTACCTGTCAGATGTCATATATTCTAATAGGCATACCTGTGATTTACATTAGAGATTTACATTATACAAACAGACTTCTGCAATATGTGTCCCATAAGTTTGCCACTAATGGAATAGACTAACCAATGGACTGGTCAAGAGATGTTGTGCACACATTTGTGCATATATCTAAATATGCACATTACCTAACTTCACCCTCGCTAATACTGCAAGTCAGGTACTACTGACCAATTTTATAGATATAACTGTCATTCATTTAAAACTAAACCAGGTCATATAGCACGTTGCTTAGAATCTTTTTATTGCTATCAGAGGTTCCCAGCTTAGTTTCACCCATTACAATCTACACTTGTCATCTACTTAATTTATTACAATTAAAGATATATAGTTTTCTGAGTATTGGTTGAATACTAAATTACCATCAATTCAATGTATCATGCTTGATATTGATTTCCAAGAAAGCATAAACCATGTACAAAAGAAATGTCCAATAAATGAAATAGCTATTTTTTAAAGCTACAAATTGGCCTAACCTTGTGAATAACAATAATTTGACAGTATCTACTATATTTAAAATGTGCATACCCTTATTATCCAGCAATATTACTACACGCATAAACATAATTAAAATAGATAATACAGTATGCATAACATAGTTGTATTAATGTAGCTGAGCTTTCTCTGTAAGACAAAAATGTCTAATTACTAATAAAATAATTAAATACAGAGCTAAAACACATACACTAGTATGTATGTTTGAGCATGTGTGTATATAACGATAGAAAACAAAGCTCGGAAAATTTTATGTACATAAAGGCAGTAGTTATGTCTAGGATATGGGAATGAGGAACAAAAGGGAAGAACTTTCACTGTCTGAGAAAAGTAACACCAGTGAGCTCTTCATTTTATATTTACAAAATAAATACATGGAGAGAAAAGCCATAATGATGTGCACTAGTGAAATGCACCAATCCATAATAAAATTAATTCTACTTGGCAAAAAAAAAAAAAAGGAGAAATTTTCAGGTTAGGTCCTCCCAAATTATTTTCTCTGTGTACAATATAGGTATTAAGTCAAGTCTAAAATGACAATTTCAAATGATGTACAAAAATATAACCAGGATCTCTGCAGATATATAAATGTTTGAGATACATTAAACTTTTTTATGACTACTGTTTTAAGTTATATAGATTTGACAATGTGACTTTTAATCTTTAAAAGAGATCCAAATGACCTAAGAAATCTGACCTAGAATGTCTTATACCTTTATTAGACAAAAACAGTACACATAACAAACAACATCATCATTCAAAGCTAATACAAATAAGACCTACTAAAGAAGAAGGAATGGTTACTAATCTTCTACAGAAGAATCAGTTGAGTATTTTACCAAAGTAAATAAATTTTCATTATAAGCTAATAGCTTATTCCAAAACAACTGATATCCTTTACTGAAAACAACCTGCTTCTCCACCTTCAAATTTTAGTCAGAAATTTGGAGATATTCCAAATATATAACTAACGAATTCTGTAACAATAATTTATTACTCATTACTATAAAGAATTCTGTTCTGAATTATTTTACTTTTTAAATTTACTCTCCTTCTCATTGTATTACCATAGTTCAAATAACTCTTATACCTAAAGGTTTAGACATATGATTGTGTACTTATTGTATTCTCTTATAAAGACAATATTTTTATGTCTTATCTAGTAATAACTGTCCTGAGAAATTTTGCTTCTGTGTATTTGTGCTTTTTAAAAATTATAATTTTCTATTCTTTAATTTGCAAAGACATATTTTATCGGTGGTTGATTGTTTGGACTAGTAGTAGTAAGTCCCTAAAACTGAAACTCGTAAAACTGATTAGAAGTGATTTACTCTGTAGGACCTTAATATAGCCAACTTGACAGCCAGTGGAAAAGAATACATAATATTACCTTCTAAGTGGTATTTTTATAATGTAGAAAGCATTCTGGAGTTCGATGCCAGCCTGCTACATTAAACTACATAGTGAATTTAAAGCCAGCCTAAACTATGTATTTAGACTGCCTCAATACAAAACAAAAATTTTAAAAATACTAGTTCTGTCATTGAATAATAATGATATTTATATTCTCAAAGCATCATGTTTATCTCTCAGAATCACTGTGAAGTTAAACTATGTATAAAGTAGCATGTTTTTAAAAATCTCTTTATAATAACTCAATACAGCAGGAATTAGTAATTATATTCCAGTATCCACTGAGACATTTAATGTATAAACTGGTAGTCACCAGTCCATGTGCAAAAATAGAACTTTAATCTGTAATATGCAGCAACCTGTCCAGGAAACCAATACTTTCAATAAACAATCCAGGAAGAATAACTCAGAATTGTAAGAAGCCAAATTGATATCTCCAGTGACAAACAGACCCAAATGTCCAACTCTTAACTAATAACTGACAGCTCCAATTTTTGTCCTTGTTTCTATAAGAATCAACTAAAAGAAGCCAAATGTGTACTCCTAACCAATTACTAGGATGCCTCATTTCTAATAAATTCATCTTTGCTTTCCCAGGCCAATAGCCTTGAATCAGAGCATACCTAAAGCCTTCTCTTTTTAAGTCTCTGCAAAAATCAAAGTGACAATGGCTGACTCTTGCTATAGCAAGCTTTGAAGAAATGCCCTTTGCTTGGTTCATTTAGTCTTGCTTGTTTCCACACTGTTCAGCTCCTCTTTCACTGTAACAGAATTTTCCTTGGACACATGGCCACTGGAACAAAGATTATATATCACCCTTTTCTTGCAACTAAATAAACTCAAGAGATTATATTTTGGTCAAAGGAATGAGGCTAAAAATACTACAGGAGCATACAGAGGTAGCTTCAAGATGCAGCCAGCAAATACTCATTTTGTCTCCTCAGCCTAGAGTGACTTGAGCTGAAAATGGGTTTGTTCTTGAGATCTGACCAGGTATGAGTCACCTTATTAGCTTCAAACATTTATGTGATAGAGAATAACAATAATAGCAGTTACTATTTAGGTAGTTTTATAATGTGTAGCACTATTCTAAACTTGTAATAAATATTAAACATTACAACAACTTTGTGAAATAGGCTCTATTATTACATTAAGAAAATGTGGTACAGAGAAGTAATTTGCCTATGAACAAACAATTTTGAAGTTACATTTATTTTGGAGGTTTCTATTACTTGCAGGTGAATATAAACCCAATTAATACGCCCTTGGAAAAGAAAATTTTAAATAGTCAAGTTGGGGTTTGATCCTCAATGTCTCTTTTAATGAGTTCCTCCCAGAAATAGGGCAAGATGCTCTACAATCTCTTTCAGACCTCCTTTCCCCAAGGTCCAAAGGCTTAGGCTCAAGAAAAACCTCCTCCGAGAAATCAAGCTGCAAAACAGTAATTTTAGGTTATAGAAGACAAATCTTTCGACCTGTTTCCAAGTTGGTTTTGGAGTGTTTGGATAATTCCAGGGACGAATATGAAATTCACCAGGTAATCATCATCACTATCACCTATTATTTATTTTGCACCTATCATATGCTAAACATAGCATTGGCGTTTTTAATATGCCTATGTTATAGACAATTCTACAACAAAAAACACAAAGCTTTAAGGTAAAATAAAAAAATAAAACCTACCTTTATCATCCTAGATAGATCACCAGCATCTGCTAATTCCAAAACTATGTTTAGTTCATTATCTTCAATGAATGATGCATAATATTTAATTACATTTGGATGGTTGAGTTGCTGAGAAAAAAAAGGTATAGAAAAGTCTGTTTTATATTCCAAAGAATCGCTTAGTTTTGTAATTCAATAAAAGCTTAGTCACTACATTTCATTTGTGTATCTCATAATTGTTAACATGACATACTATATTCCTTTAACTTAGTAAATTTTAAAACATAATTATAAGTAAAACCAAGTATGAGTTAATTTTATTTTAATATGCTTTGTTAAAGAAAGTATATGTAAAGTACTGCTGTTTATAAGTATTTAATAGATTCAATATGTGAACTGAAGAATTAAATCACCAATTGCTAAAAATTGTATCTTTCAAAATAAGAACTATCATTTAAAGCATTTTGTAGTAAATACAGAATCTCTTTCAGGTCCTACATTGAAGTCAGGATGAGTTCTAGTGTAATAGAATAGAATAGTGTAATAGTTCTAGCACACACATAAAAAACTAGTATGTGCTATATTTAAATACTGCTTTTACATCAAATAATATAAATACACAGAACTAATCATCTCTTGGAGAAATTTCACCTTATGAAAATATATGCATTAGTCTTTACATTTAGAATCCTTTTTGTTTAATAATTATTAAACAAACAATATTCAACACAATAATTCAAAACTGATGGGTGATTTTCTTCTTTCTACTTAAAAGTTTTCCTTCATTTTTTTCTTTAAGGATATGTTATTTCCGTAATGAAGTATATACTTACTCAAACCAGTAACTTCATGTGCCAGAGTAACTACAATCAATTGAAGACTAAGAAAGCATAGCGCTGACTTTTCTCTGATCTTTTTGGACAAAGCTGATTTGTTTTAGGGGTTAACAAATGTATGGCATGGGGGCTGGGGATTTAGCTCAGCGGCGTAAGCACCTGCCTTGCAAGCAGGCGGTCGTGAGTTCGATCCCTGGTACCAATAAAAATGAAAAAGACAAAAAAAAAAAAAAAAAAAAAAAAAAAACAAATGTATGGCATGAAAAACACACAATTTAACCTGAAATTTTAAATATAATATAAGCCATACTGTGTTTTAAGAGAAATCTCACTTGAAAAGAAACAGACAGTGCATAGGCAACTGGAATTTTAGTCATTTTTTTAAATAGGTAAGAAAGTAAAAGACATACTCTTCATAAATTCATCCATTCTAAATCAGGAAACAATTAAGAAATATTTCAAAACATATGAATGTATTGAACTCATCCACATTTTCCACATAACAGATTTTAAGAAAAAAACTAATTCATTTGCACTGTTACTTAACCTTTTGAATATGCCTAGTTGGGAGGGTCCAGAAAAAATTTCTTGATATATTCCCATTTATTTATTCCCTATTTTGAAAAAGTAATTCCATCAAATGTTTTAATTCAAGTATTTTACAATAAATTCAAAAGGTCACTGCATTTTTCAATATACTGGCATTTGAACTTACAGAATGTTACTCAGTATCAGAATGATAGAAGGTTAGTCTTAACCTTTTTACCTATGAACGTGGTATTTTTAAAAAGTCACTTTTTCAAGCACACTTGGAGTATGTTGATAAAAGTACATAGTTTAATATTTACCTTGAGGAGATCTATTTCTTTAATGCAATCAGCACGTGCTTTGGCATCCATTAAATCAAATATCTAAAGACAGAACCCAGGATTAGCAAAACAATAATGTACGAAATAGAATCCAGGATTAGCAAAGTGATAATGTACACACACATACACACATGTGTAGAGAGAAAACACTTAAATCCATACACACGCACAATTATGTATCAACTAAAAAATAATTTAATGTGGTGGCGCATGCCTGTTTTTATCCCAGCACTTGGGAGGCTGAGGTAGGAATATCGCTGCAATCTCAAGGCAAGCCAAACTAAAAAGCAATACTTGGTCTCAACAAAACAAACAAACAACAATGTTTTAAATAATCAGTGTGGAGATATTAAATAAAATTTCAAAATAAAAGTAAACACTATGAACTCACATTAAAAATTATTGTCAGGAGCCTCCCTTTAATTACAAATGCATGATGTTTTTACATAATAAAAACAGCAGCAGTATATAAAATGGGTATGTGATTTTTCTTTTAACATTATAGCAAAAATAGCTGTCATGTTTCTATTTAGTCTTTACTTACTATGGCTTTATATTAATTTCATACTTTATCAGCTTTAACATGAAATAGTTGAGTACTGCATATTACTGTTTGAAAAAAATTAGATGGCATCAAAATTTCTCCCATTTAATCAAGTAATAGGAAGAGAAATGTATGTGCTGGTATATGTATTAAAAATAATAATTTTTCTCCACTGGTAATAATACAAAACATCTTAAACATTGAACTTGTGCCAATTACTATGATTTCAGAATATAACATAGTGGGACACAGTAAAACAGAACAGAAAGAAAGAAAGAAAGGAAAAAAAGACTGGCAAATCATCCCACATGAAATATCTAGTAATACAGTATTTTCTGCAAACATGAAGCCCCTGTATTATCAAATTTTGGTAAAATGATGCAATAGTTTTATCTAAATGGACACTAATAGCAGGGATAAAGAAATAAAACAATGGCGAAAAATCCACCAGCAATATTAAACCATATACAGTGTGATATGCTACTTCCTGAAAGAAGGAAAAACATCATATACTAAAATTCTCTCCCAAAGCATCAGAGTTTTATTCCACACATAGACGACAGATTACAAAACCTAACCTTGGGTACATACAAACTTAAATTATTCAAGGCTACACCACATTGAATGCCACCTTATTACCAGATTTTATTACAGATGCCAAGTAAGAAAGCAAGCTTGCAGTCCTTAGAGATGTACAATGTCAAATGCAGAATGTAGACTGAAACACAGATAATTAAGATGCCAAGTAGTAAATGCTAACTGGTCAAAGTCATGCTAGACCCTTACGAGGCTCAGACCATGGCTGGTAAAGCCCTCAACATTTAATTTATTCAAGCAGATATGTATACTGTCTTTCAGATTTTTATTTTTAAAAATACAAAATCAAAAGCTCTTCACTTACAGGAATAAGCTTTACATTTAGTAATTTCACAAAGAAAAGCCACTTATCTCCTGAAATTGGTAAAAAAAAAAAAATGGGTGCCACAGAAATGATGATGTTTCTATGTAACCATTATAACAAATATAGACATACAGAGAAAAATTTAAACCTGATGCTAGTCAGAGGCATAAAACACACAGAGACTACCGGTACTTAAAAATCAAAAATGACTGACTTGCCAGATCATGAATCCTGATGCTATTCTCACAAACTGCTGTTTATCAGGAACCTGAGATAATACCATGTGCTCAGAGGAAAAAATATTAAGAGTTTTTATTTTTTGGATCCAAAAGAATGGAAAAAAAATTTAAGAAAGGATAATGTTGGCATCATTGACTGAAATGAAGAAAAATCAGAAACTTGGTAACACATACAAATATAATTTCCCAATAATGGATGTCATTACAATGGGAAAAATTACTTTTAAAGAGTAAGAATAGAATAAGAATATGTGTATTTTTAATTTATATCAAGACACAAGCTATGTAGAATCACAAATCTTTAATTCAACTTATAATTAAATTAGAATTACAAATTTATTTTCTTTTCAGAGTTTTGTTGTTTAAAAAAAGTTTTTACTTAGTACATGCCTGCAGTAGGTCATGATTACATTCATCCTGGTGATTTGGTGTATATAAATAACACATCTTAATTCATTTACTTCCCCTTTCCCTGCCTTCCCTCCTTATCTCCATCTCTTTGTTCCCTTGCCACTTGCAAAAGATCTCCCTCTTTCCTCTTCTCTATCTTCTAGTCTTTTCTTTAAATTTTTATACTTTGGCTTCTCATATAAGAGGACACGTGTGATATCTAAACTTTTTTTTATTTTTAAGTAAATTTTCATTGGTATCAAAAGACAGATCTCAAATACTGAAAGCATGGATTGCTGTTACATTTAATGCAAAACTAAATACATTTAGTAAAAATTGAAAAGTACTGTATTTTTTTTTCTTAGCAAGTCAAACAAAATACTCAATTTTTAGAATAACTTATTTGCAGACATAAATTCAAAGCAGTCTGCTGAATCCACATGCAAGAAAAAAAAATATATATGAAGAAAAAAATCTGGACTTTGTAAAAAATAATTTAGGTATGTATAAACAAATCTTCAGGAAAAATCTTTTCTGGCTCTATAAATGTGTCTTTGGGTTGGAAAACTGTAATTCATTAAGGCAAACTTATTAGCTACAGTTAAGAAAGTTCTGGCGGTACCATTTTTGGTACCATTGTGAAAGCCATCTTCTGACATTTTCAGTCTTTGCCAAAATTACACTCAGTGAAACTGAAAAGACTAACACTAGATATTTTAAAGAGAAAAAATTTTCTTTCAAGCAACTTCCCAGGCATGTGACAAACTGTTAGGAAAAGACACATAAAATGTTTTTTTAAAAAACTATTTAAAAATACATTACTGGGAATTTAGCTCAGCAGTGTGAATGCCTACTTGGCAAACATGAAGTCATGAGTTTGATCCCTGGTACCAAAAATATAACATATCATATCATATCATATCATATCATATCATATCATAAAAAAGATTACTATTGGGGAGACAGCCAGATCCCAGCCTTTTCCCACAAGTCAGTGCCATTCACAGACTGCAGGAGAAGCCCTCTCTGTGATTCAGCACCATGTGCAGGCTACTGGGGGTACAGATGCCAGCCCTTTCTGGCACATGGGCCAGGAAACAAGAAGAGCCCACACCTCTACAGAGCCGAAATTCCCCAACCTCCCCAACCCCTACCAGCTGATCTGGAGAAACACAGGCTGTGATGGTAAGTATTGAGGTGAAACAATTTGATGCTGGTGCTGTTTGGTGTTGCACTGACTGCAGGTCTAGGGCCAGTGTTCTGATCATTCAGAGGACAATAGTATGCAGTGCAGCATCCATGGGGGATCTCCTTCTGAAGGTGGTAATTCCCTATTATGTTGTTTTGACGTTCTATATCATTTTCATTGTTTTGTTGGGTTTTATTCTGTTTTGTTTTGTTTGATTTTGTTATATCTGATGGTGTGGGTAGCAATTTCAAAGATAGTAAGATATATTATGGTAGCTATTTTGGATGTACTCTCATCTTGCTTTGAAGTCCTTTATTGCATTCATTGTTTTGTTTTTATTGGTTCCATTCTGTTCTGTATTGTTTGATTTTTACTATGTCTGAAGATATCTGCAACTATTTTGAAGACAACAAGAGGCATTATGGTAACCATTGTTGATTTCCTATTGTTTTGAAGTCCTGTGTCATTTATATAGTTTGTTTTGATTGGCTTTATTCTGTTTTATTTTGCTTGGTTTTATTCTCTTTAAAGTAATTTTTTTAAAAAAACACTATTAAAAAGAGTTTGACAAACCTGGCATACCTCATTTTAAATATACTTTACATATACTGAAATCTTAGCTAAATATTCCTTAGGCCTCCCTATAGAGTCTGAATAAATGAACTGAGCAGAGCAGCCCAGTCTTCTATGTGGCAGCTCCTTATCCATACCTTTTCACCCTCACCCACAAATACCTCTGCTATTCCACTATTCACCCCTTTCTTAACCTTGGAGATATAACAATGCTTCTGTTCCTCTGTTCGCAACATGTAATGCCTGTACAGACCCTCCTCAACCTTTCTTAGGGAGAAGGGCAGAAGAAAGGAAGCCTTAGTACTTTCCTCCACAAACTCGGTACTTTTGGCCATCACCTTGTAAATTGTTGACTAGCTGACTGGTAGGAAAAAATTTCCTTTCAAGGACTCTCTTGTTTATCTGATCTATCTCTAGATAGACAGAACAATCAGTGTACAAAATAATCTCTAAATACTTCATGTTTCCACAACTTGTCCTTTTCTGCCTAAATACAAAAGAATTCTACAGAGTGATGCTGTGACAGGTAGGAAGAAAAAAATGATAACCATTCAGTAATTCTAAAAATTATTATGTCATTTTAATGTCTAGAAAGATTTAAAAATAAGATAGGAAATACAAATTATCCGATAGAATACTCACCTATTACATGTAGGGCTTTGTGTTTGATCTCCTAACACTGATCATGCAAAAATAAATAAAATTATAACTAAGGCCTGTGTCACCTTTTCAAGCAAAACTGTCAGCACCCTGCTCTCTAATTTTTTAAAGATCATTTATAGGTTATTCTTACAAATGCTTCCTAATTTTGATTTAAATAACTGGAAATTTGAAAGAAGTCCTTAGTGATTAAATGATGAAGTTTGTAACAGCTGCAAAATAAATTTAGTGATCACAGTGAATACTGAGAAAGAGACCAAATATACAGTTATAGAGTATGAATACATTAAAATTATACATGATGGAAAAAAACTTTCATTTTAATTATAGGCTGATATGCAGACTCTCTCACCTAAAAATAGTTTATATGTGCACACAATTTACAGGTAAACAAAGAAATATTAAGTTTCAATGAACTAACATGCAAAATATTTCATCTAACGTTAAAAGACTAAAAATGATCAAAGACATGAGATATAGTTAAATTTCAAGATTGTTACAATCAGTTAAGATACCACCTTACTTTTTGCAAATAAACTCTTATGGGTCACAGGTAAAATTTCAAAAAGACTGGTTAATGTTGCCATATATTACAGATTCTCAGATGTTACCACATGCTAATTTATGACTTCAAAGTAATATGCCGCCAGTATGCACTTCACATATAGAGAAAACAAATCTATAGCAAAGCTCAGCACAAGAGCTCAGCACATTCTTTTTTTAAAGTTGAGGTTAGAAGTACATGTGTGTAGTACAAATGTATACATTCCTTGAGGGAAGTTGATACATGTACCTAACACATTAATTCCTTTTTCCATTCCCTAGGGCCCCATCAACTGGATGATACGGGACAAAGTAAAGACTTTAAAACTAAGTTGAGGAATCCAGATGGTAGCTCCAAATTATTTCATTTAAGATTTGTAAGCAAAAAGTAAACTACAAAAGCATTACTTTATCATACGAACTCAAAGTATTCAGGGAGGACCCTAGCAGAGCTGGAAACAGCAATGAAGCTCTTGAGACAAGTAGCACAGTCCTAAAATAAGTCAGGTGGAGAAATTCATATCTGATTCTTTATGAATTTTAAGAGTTGATTAGAATTCTTCAAAAAGGAAAATCATCTGATTAACAGCACCTTAAAATTGTTTCATTTAAACCTGTAAAAATGATTTTTTTTAAAAAGTAAGAACCATGGGCTTTCTTATCTAGCACAAGTGTAGTATATTACAAGAATCAACATGTTTGAAATGCAAAGGATTAAGACATTCTTCTCTAACTAAACATAACTAAGAACAGCTTTGCAACATCATTTCTCTCTTCTATACAGAAGTTATGTTTAACTTAGAAGAGGCCACATACTAAAACTGAAGAAACATAGTACAAAACCCAAAAGAATAAAGTTTAACTTTCCACAGTATTTTTCCCCAAGAACTAGGGATTAAACCCAGGGCCTTCATCATGAGTTATATCCCTATTTTTTTAACTCCTTCTTTAATTTTTTTTTTTTTAATTTTGACAAGGTCTCGCTAAATTACAAAGTTGCCCAGGTTAGAATCAAACTTGCTATCCTCCTAACTGAGCCTCCAGAGTTCTCAAATTATAGATATAAGCCACCACACCTGGCGATATATAAAGATATACAGAAGTATTTTATTTTTGCAGTGCTGAAAAAGTCACACCTAGGCCTACCACATGTTATGCAAGCACTCTACCACTAAGCCACATGCCCTGTCCTCACAGCAATTTGAGGTTTAACACAGGGTAAAATAAGAAAAATCCAAAGTATAGGTAACTTGTAGAGCAAAATAAGATTGTAGGAAACAAAGAGACAGATCTTTTGGAAATGGGAAGGAGACCAACAGAGGGAGGAATAAGAGAGAAGACAGAGAAAAGAAGTAAAAACAAATATTAAGGTGTGTTATGGACATGTACCAATTCCCCGGATGAATGTAATCATTATGTACAGCAAACGTGGTAATAAAAGTTTACAAAATTTTTAAAAAGAGTTCAGAGGGAACATATAAGACTGAATGGGAATGCAACTGTACAAATTAACTTATGCCTCTTCAAACTTCCAATCAATAGGAAAAAAGTACAGGTAAGCAGAAAACAATTCAGATATAATTCTAAAAAAACCTAGAAGAGCAAAGATAAAAACTAAATTCAGGACATGATTAATTCTAACAAAAGGGAGTGGCAAACACATATCAAAAATATTTTTAGAAGTTGGGCATAATTCTTATCTAGCACTTCCTCCCTTCCCTTTGCTATTCTTAACAATAAGGTCTGCAGTTAAAAAATAATACTAATCACTAGAGACAGAAATCTCTACTCTCTCAGGTTCTGAAAAGGTTGACAAGGAGACAAGGAAGCTCTGGATTTCACAACAGATCCACTCTCCTGACAACTACTCCTACTTCTGGGAAAAGGGGAGTCATCTCTTTATTGCATTCTATAATGCTTTGTAAACTTATTTTAAAAATAATAAAATCTGAAGATTTTTACCTTACTTTACAATCTATAATAGTGAATTGTTGCTTCCTGCCCAAATTATTCTACCTGATTGCAGTATTTTCCACAATTAAATCTCACATTTATAGCTTAATTTAGGTTCGAAATCCAATGGCTCATTTGACATCTCCATTCTTATTTAAACTCTCATTTAAATCAGAAATCCATGCCACAAGGCTTAACAGGGTAATTGTTTTAGATAGTCTTCCCCCCCGCCCGATAGAAATAATATCACTTGCTTATTTCCCTCAGTGCTCCGAAATACATTGTACACAATGGAGTGCTACTCTGCCATAAAAAAGGATACACTTGAGTCATTTGTAGGAAAATGGATGCATTTTTGAAACTACAGTGTTAACTGAAATAAATCAGACAACAAGTTTAAATTTCACAAGCTTTCTCTTATATGAGAAACACAAATTATACAGAGAGAAATGACAGATAATATGAAGTTGGGCAATAGAGCTTTCTCAAATGGGAAGGGGATCAGGGGCTGGGGTAAGCTCAGGGGCATAAGCACCTGCTTTGCAAGCAGATGGTCGTGAGTTCGATCCCCGGTACCGATAAAAATCAAAAAGACGAAAAAAAAAAAGGACTTCAAATATTAAAAAAAAAAAAAAAAAAAAATGGAAAGGGAGAACAAGAAATGGAGGAGGAGGTAAGAAGACAAAGAAAGGGGATAAAAAGAAGAATTGAGATTTGTACAGTACTGTACATGCACTAACTCTACACAACAATATTATGCACTGCAAACATGGACTAAAAAAAAAAGTATGTTTTTAAAATTAATTTAAAACCAGGCACAGTGGCACATGCCTGTAATCTCAGCACCTGAAAGGATGAGGTAGAAGACTTGCTGCAAGTTCAAGAACACCCTGGGCTACAAAATGAGTTTAAGACCAGCCTGAACTGACCTGTTATTGTCTCAAAAAGACAATAACAAAAAAAAAAAAAAAAGACTTCTTTTGTAAGAGAAGTATTACTCTAAAACTTACCTGTCATAAACACTAATATTTACATTTTGTATTATATTTGCTTAAACTCTAAGTGGCATGTTAGAAAAAAAGGTTACAATTCTTATTTGCTGCTCCTAGCAAACTTGTAAACTTTATATTATCTTGTGGTACACATGCATGCATGTGCCTATCGCCTCCATTCTTTGGAACAAATGATACATTTTCACAAGTAAATGTTTGCAAAGATGCACAAGAATACCATGACAGCACTGTTTATATGAGAAAGAAAATATAAACAATCTATATGGCAAGCAAGAACAACTGAACACTTTAAGTTAGTGAGGTCACATACACCAACACAGATTTACTGCTCAGACATGATGCTATATGAAAAATGCAAAGTCACATATCTATATATGAACACATGCTTCATTCATATGTGCAAAAGTGATTTTTTTTTATATTGGAAATTCATACAGATGTAGAAAACTTTAAAAAAAAAACGCAGCGATAAAAACTAACTTCAGGAAATGGTTACTTCTGACAAAAAGAAGTGGCAACCCCACAAATCAAAAATATGTTTAGGAGCTAGGCATAGTGATGCTTGCCTATAATCCCAGCACTCAAGGAGGCTGAGACAGAAGGACTGGAAATTTAAGCTCAGTACAGATCACTTCGTGTCTTAATGAGAGCCTATGTCAAAGTGGGGGGGTGGTGTTTGGAGGGGAGAATATAGTTCAGTGCTAAGGCCCTGGTTTCAATCCCTAGTACTGATAAAAATTACTTTTAAAATATATACTTATGTATATGTAAAATGTTTCTTTCTTAAACTGGGTTGCAGCTAAGAGGGATTATTATTATTTATATGGAACAAAATCTTTCATAAATAATATTTCATTTTTATAATATTAATAAAAACTGTTCATCTTTGTAATGGCAACTGTAAACACACTAATCAACAAAGATATTAGTTGAAAAAGGGAAGTAAACATTGTAAGGCAGAAGATAATGCAAAGGCAGAAAGACAAGTGACTTCTAGGTCAAAGGATCTCGCTGGAGTAGATAAATCTTGGCATGGCTCAGACAAGTAAGCATCCAGAACCTCATGTTTAGTGGGACCAGATGAGGGTTAAGGCAGAACATGGGGGAAAAAGTTGGGAAAAGAGAAAAAAATTTTAAAAAGACAGAAAAGAGTCTAGATTTAAAAAAAAAAAAAAAACCTGACACCATGATGATACTAATACAAAAATGGAAATTTTTTGTTTTTGAGTATACTTTTTTTGAATTAATTAAGTTTATTGGTACATTTTAAAAATGCATAATGATCACTTTCATCACAGGGAGTTTGTACCTGTGCATGACTCAATTTTTCCCGATTCCCTTACCCTCTCTTCAATCTCTCTTATTTATAAAAGTTTTGCATCTATTTCTTCCTTCTTTTCTCATTCTCTTTTCCTTTCCTCCCTCCCTGTCACCCTGTTCCACTTCTTAATTGAGTATTTTCTTCCTGTTTCATAATATGTAGTATACATTAAATCATCTAATTTTATCAACCTCTCTCTTCTCCCAAGTAAATAAAGTTCATTTTGTTTTCCTTTTCAGTTATTGCCACTGAAGCCTGTTTATTATCTTCAGATAATACATTTTGTGGTTGTGATTTCCTCTTATGACATCTCCAGATCTAGAATTCGTTGAGTATTCAGTATCTAGTTAAATATACAGTTGTAACTAATGCTAACAACTCAAATCTACCTTTCAAAAATCTAAAAGCTATGAAAACTTCTGTAGGATCATTCTACTCTGCTGGACATGGGTGAAACAACCAACTTCTAAAGTCTGGGAGGAATGTTTAAACAAAAATTTAGGTATTCCTCTCATTCAGACTTTTAAGATACAATCCTCATTCTTTCTCAGCATTCTTAGCTGAGGTTATCACTTAATCATTCCAGAAGTATCTTCCTCTGTTTTTCATATAAAACAATTTTATAATGATATATATAATTAAAATCATCTTACCTGTACTTTTTTTAAAGCTACTGGTACTCCATCCAGAAGACAGGATGCTCTATAAACTTCACTAAATTGTCCACGCCCAATTTTCTTTTCTATTCGAAAGTTGGCTAATGTATTGTAGCCCATATCCGGTCGTAAGGCCTTCTGTAATCAAAAATATCAGAAAAATTTTCAATTACACAGCATTCAACCATTGATCACTTTAACTTAAATAAGTGGTACAAAAATCTGTAAGGCATAACATTTGCGTACAACAACCCACCCCATACTTTTCTACTGTAAATTTGTACTTTAGCACAATGGCAGTCAGCTTTCTCAGTAGTGACACCTGGGGAATACAGGAAAAAATCTTTATGTTTACCCACTTGGTAGGACAAATGGCAAGGAGTATGCACATGTGCAAAAGTGGGACTTTTACCCACATAATGTTCTAACAGGTTTTGCATATGTTTACCTGAGCATCACAGGGAGTAAAATACACCCACACAGTTATGAAAAAATGTATTTTACCATAATGGACTGTGGGTGTGACTATGCCTGGGGAAAGTAAAAACCGATCTGTGTACTCACCCTTTTGGCAGACAAATGGCAGAGTATGTATAGGAGCACAAACACAGCAATAGGTGAGTTTGACCCAAGAAATGTTGATGTTAAATTTCTGTGCATTTCATTTTTTTTTAAATTTTTTAATTTTTTCATTTTTTCTGGTAGAAGTAGCTCAATGCAGTACCATGGCATATGTAAAACCAGAATTGTAAGTTTTGGAGGAGGTCAAAAGTGAATCATCAGTTTACTTGTGCATAGATGATAAAGATGATAATGTCTCTAACACTGGCCATGTGACCCAAAGTTCCTGTGACAGTAAAATGGAGCAAGAATTGACTGATACAGACACAAGGAATGTAGATTTCCTTGACTCAGATGACAAAGAAAACAGCAATGTGAATACACATTTGAATGGTCAAAATGGCACAAAACAATCACACAACCAAATGGAATAACTCATCATTAGAACTAGGTTCAAAAACATAGTGAGTGTTTTGGCAGGGCTAAAACTCATTAGAAGGAATGCCAACACTGCCATTCAGTGTTGGAAATTGTAGCAGACAAAATGCTACAAGGTGCTGTGAAACACACAAATGCTGAAATACAATTAAAATGTCCTGTATTCAATAAGCCTATTCAAAAATGTATTATAATAGCTCACTAGCTGAACTGAAAGCACTCATAGTTCTACTACACTTAGTGAAGTTTTCCACTGGCAACCACAGGAATGTAAAAGACTTATGGGTATGGGTTTGAGGTTTATACAATAGGGATGACACTGAGATCTGGTTTCTTTCAAAACTGCCTGAAGGTTGATGATGAAACCACCTGTCAAGAAAGAACAAGAACTGATAATCTGGCTGCTATCTGCTCACTGTTTGAGAGATTTGTGGGAACTGTCAAACAACTGAATACACGAATACTGGTGAACATCTTGCAGCATTTCTTGGTCACAGTAGTTTCAGGCAGTTATGTTCCCAAAATGTCTTCAAAATATGGCATAAAAATTTATGTCCTTATAGATGTGAGGACTTATGCTTTCAATTTAGAAATGTATCCTGGAACTCAGCCATCAGGTCCTTATTTGTATAGTAGTACACCAAATGATGTTATAAACGGACTTGTTGCCATCTCCCAACTAATTGGAATGCGACATTCAACAATTAGTTTACCAGTTAACAACTGATGTCACATTTGCTAACAGAGAACAAGTTGACCAGCACAGAACTGTATGCAGGAATTAAGTAGAAATTCTAAATGAAATGTTGTAATTTGAAAACACAGAACTGTATAGTAAAATCTTTGAATTTTAGAAAGATATAACATTGGCCTCATATATGGCAAAGAAAAACAAACTGGCACTGCTGATCTCAACAATATACCATGTAGGAAATATTGATAGGAAAACTTCAACAAAACAAGCCTGAGATGGTAACTTTCTAAAACAAAACCAAAGGTTTAGTTACCAGATGTTGATGCACATGATGCACAACTATGCAGCAATTATGATGTCACTTGAAACACAAAGCATTCGCCAATGGTTGTGTTTTACCCAATCCTTATATGTGGCATAAATAGTCTGACAGTCTACAAACAAAATAACAAGTGAAAAATACAATGGAGAAACTTTCCTACATTGGGCCTGGAAAGCATAAGAGATCATTCACAGCAAACAAAAAACAAAATGTTTCTTTCCAGGGAGCTATGCAAAAAAATTGTGGTATGCACTGGTGAGACGACAGGTGAAAAGGCAAGTACAGTATCACAAAGACCTTACTATACTACTACCGGAAATCAAAAAAGATTTCAACAGTGCCTACAAAAAATGATAGGAAGTGCTGGGCATGGTGGCTCACGCCTATAATCCCAGCACTCGGGAGGCTGAGGCAGGAGGATCTTGGGAGTTCAAGACCAGCCTGGGCTACAAAGTGAACTCAAGGCCAGCCTAAACTACATGAGACCCTGTCTGAAAGGAAAACGAAACATTCGTGCTATTAGTGTAAGCAATACTTGTGTATGGGACACGCAGTTTTCATACATGAAGGCTGCCTTAGGTGTGACAATTGAAGCAAAGATTATTGCCAAGTCAATTATTTTGTGACAGATTTATGTTTGCATTTATATTGTGGTTCATGTAGGTTTTTAAATCTGATGTTATCTTTTAGGTTGTGTGAGCAAGTAAACAAGCTGATTTGACTATTTTTAAGCACTCATTATACATCTGGTATTTTACTTCACTGTTATCCTACCTTCCTGCTAAGTGTACATTGTATAATACAGTAGGAATCTCCTGAGAAAAGAAGAAAACAGGAAAGGTGACAAGAAAGGAAAGTAAGTACATGTGCTGCAATGTGAGACATGTGCATGGAGCACGCAGTTTCATGTGTGAAGATTGCCTGGAGGGTGACAATTGAAGCAAAGATTATTTCTATGACAGAGTTCATTGCTGTTCAAATAGGCAAGTATTTCTGATGTTACCTTTTAAGTTTTGTAAGCAAGCATATAGCTGATGTGAAAATGTTGATGTAGTTATCCCAAATGCACAAAACATATTAAGAATTTAATATTTTTTTTATTTTATTGGTATTTTATGTTCCTGTTAACTACACTCATTGTATAACATAATAACTTCATCACAAAACAGCAAAACCTGCAAGATGTTAAGTATGTCCTACAAGAAGTCCGAGGCAGGAGGAGTGCAGCAAGTTTGAGGCCAATCTGTGCTACATGGTGAGTTCAAGACTCAGCCAGAACCATATGGCAAAACCCTATCTCAAAAATAAACAAATAAATAAATAGCCAGCAAAGCAAAACACATGTAACTGTTAGTATAAGCAATACTGTGTATGTAATGAGCTGTCATATGTGAAGACTACCTTAGATGTGAGGATTGAAGGAAAGATTATTTTTTTGGTAGCATTTTATTGGTATTTGCATAGGAGTTTGTTGTTTTTAAGACTCTGTACACCAAAAAAAATCAATGTTGAACGTTTTGTTTTTATAAATAATACATATTAAAGATTCAGTATTTATTTTTAGACTTTTTCCTATTACTCATTGTTTAATGTAATAAAACTCAAAACTAAAATTAATGATTCATATAAAAAAGAAATCAATGATTCAATAGAAATATTCTAAAGAATCGATGTGGATATTACACACCTACAATAATTTGCCTTTATGACAACACTGGTATTATGTTTCACTTAAGGTAAGCTCAGCAGCATTCATTTACTGGAAAAATACCTATTAAACAACTAACACTAAGCTACAAACTATAGCAACAAACTACACAGACAATAATCCCTGCACCTGAGGAATTTACATTACGCTGAAGGAGGATAAAATGTATGTGTTTTATACATAAGTGTACATACTATATACACCTCATATATATTTTAGATACATATATAATATGAGCTAAGAAAGCCTAAAAATTTAACAAATCAGAGAGGATGAGGGTAGGCAAGATTCTGACATTTTTAATTTATTTTTTGAAGACAGGGTCTAACTGTGTAGCTCGGCTAGTTTTCACCTCATTATATAGTTCTATGGTCTTGAACTTGCAGCGATCCTCCTGCCCCAGCCTCCTATGTGCTGGGATTATAGGTATGCACCACCATGCCTGGCTGGATTTTGAAATTTTCAATAAGTGCTGGGATTACAGGTATGTGCCACCATGCCTGGCTAGATTATGAAATTTTCAATAAGAACTCCCTGTAACTCATACACTATAAAGTAGTTGGCATCCAATTTCTCCTACTATTTTTTAAAGAATTTCTGAGGAGAAATAGCAAATACACATTTCAAACTGTCAACTAATGCATCAAACACTTTCCAAATATTACTTAGCTTTTACAAAAAGATACTTCCAAGTTAGGGCGTTTATTACCTTATGTTTCATGTTTAAATAATATTTTTCATTGTTTTTGTTTCTGTAAAAAGCCATTTCTTCTTTTTCCCAACTTTGTTTTTTAGCATTTACTACACACCAGATATGTACACTACACTACATGCTAAGGAAACAGATGAATCAGAAATGTTTTCTGCTCTGTCTCAAATGGCTTACCCAAATCAAGGGATGCAACTCTGCAGTGCACCACAAGAAATACAGTTATAGGATATAGAGAGGCACACAGTGGTTATCCCTATTTTGAGTCAAAACTCAACATCAATTTTATCCATGATACAGTCCTTTTGTTAATTTGTTTGTTCACTGACTCATCTGTTCATCCAGTTAGTCATTTAGTGATGGGGTAAGCATTAACTTGAATGATCATCTCAGTCAGACTCTATTAATGAGATCACAACACATACTGAAGAAATATAGTCTTTTATGCTCCTCAGGGCACCTACTTTCCCTACATTTAGCCATCATTTTCCCC